>NW_004567105.1:47344329-47348837 GCF_000260355.1 Condylura cristata
TGATTTTTTAACCAAACTGGTTAGTGACAGTTGTTAAAAGGTATCAAAGAGTCACCCACTCTGCAGTATGGTTTTATTCCATACATGTCTGTCTGGGTCTCTACTGCAGCATGAATGTTCTTGTGAAAACCTAAATGTTATTCATGGTGACAATCAGTCTCATAAATGCTTCCACAGTCCTCTTTATTTAAGACAACAGGGTTAGTGCCAACTGTGCCTTAACTCCAACCACTACAGAAGGCTATGCTGTCTACTTTCCTGTGTTCTAAGTAATCTGGACATGTAATAGTTTTCCTAACCTTGTGCCCAATTTCTTTGAATATTTATGTAATTATTCTGTGTCCATGAATTTTTATAAGTTACTTTAAATTCCTGTGTAAATCAAAATCACAAGGTAAAGTTCCTCATGTAGAAAGTTAATCCCTGAGTTTGAGTTAGGTCAAACTCCTATTATTTTTTTATTCTAACCTTGTTTTTTTGTTTTGTTTTTTGTTTGTTTGTTTGTTTGTTTCTTACAGCACTTAAAAGTAACTCCAATAGTATATTATATACAAATTTCTTGATGTGATTTCTGCCAAACTCCTATCATTTTTTATTCTAACCTTGTTTTTTGTTTTCTGTAGCACTTATAAGTAACTACAATAGTACATTATATCGAAATTTCTTGATGCAATTTCTGTCATCCAATAGAAATTAAGTGCCAGCAGGAACATGGCAGGATGCTTGCTTAACATCCCAGTGCTCTTATCCTCAGAGCCTAGAAGCAAAGCAGCCCCCATAGGCTTGAAGTAGAGATCTGATGAATGAACTTTCTCATCTGAGTTCAGACCAACAATGAGTGACCAAAAGTTCTGCAGCACTCAGACTGTTTGCTTCTCTGGACTGTCTTAATTCGCTTGATGAATTCTTCAAAGTGTTTTGACAGACCCATGTAGAAGTTTTACCCTCTTTTAAATCTAGACAGAAATGTGTTCTTTATACACAAATTTGCCTATTTTAAAATCAATACAAGTCTTACCACTTGTTTGAAGGGATGCTAAAAGGAAGAAATCATTGTCTTTATAATAATTTTATAACTGGAAATCTAGGTACATTTTAGCAAAGGCTAATAGATACGTATTTATTTTCTGTGGAGCTGCTTTTCTATAGTGCCACAAAAAGAATTCCTATTAAACGTCAGAAACAAGCTTTTCTTTTATGTTTCGAAAGAAAATTAACATAGTGTTTGTAGACTTATACCAACTTCAGTTTCATAGTCCTTAAATCATCATTTATACACTCTGAGTGTTCAGCAAAGAACAAAATATGTGTCCCATAGAAATTGTGTATTTGTTTTAAGGATGCATGAGAGTACAATTGAGAACCATGCAATTCATAACAAATTCAATCTAGACAAGACAGCATACTACTAAACGCAACCCCACCTATTTCTCCATCCCCACAAGAGACTAAAGAATGAAAGTCATTCACTCAAAGAAGAAATTCATGAAACACTTTAATTCTATGACAGCCATACACCAAGGAACAGAAAAAACATTTCATCTCATAATGTTTTAGAGACCCCAGGCAAATGTAAACAGTAGATGCTGTTAGACATTAAAGATTCATTACAAGTACTAAAGAGCCAGAGTGAAAATCTACTGATTTATTTGGAATTTCACAGGATTCTGGTAGGAGATTTATTAAATTATTTACCAAACTTCAACAAGAAAATTACCATTTATTGAATTTGAATATAATGCTTATTTATTTCACAACACATTCTATAGTAAGTGATAATTTAAGTAGTGATCCATCTTAATGTAAGACTTTGGTGCTTTTATGAGTTGATTAAATGGTGATTAAATATTTCTAAGGTCTTATTATAAGATTTACCTCCTGTCAGACTATCTTGGTCCTAAGGTTTGGTACTTACACAGAAAAATTTATCCTCTGTCATCCAATATCTTTTGAGAAAATTTTCTATATAATTTCACTACAACTCATTCACAAAATTCAACTTAAAATTCTTGAGTGCATAGTATAATTAGTGGGTGCTATTTTCTTAAAAGTGAGTGTGTTGTTGCAAAATATTTGTATCTATAAATGACATAATTATATATGTGTCTGCATGCATAGTAAGATACTGTTCACATCTATCCACACACCCAGATATTCTGTCAGTATACATCCAAATATTGAAATATTTTGTAGGACCACAAAATGCAAAACAAACTAAAATGTTATTTTACTAGTATAGGCTAACTTTATGTTTAGATTTATAATTTCTGAATGTCCAGCAAAGAAAACTACTTTGATCAATTAAGATGCTTAAAATAAGATTTTTATCTCAATGTCTTAGTGTCTCTGTTTATATCTATACATATAAACAACCCTAAATATTAAGATAAGTCATATGAAATTGCTAACATTGACCAGTTTTAACCAGCAAAATTGGCAGTCTTGTGTAGTTTAACCTAATAGAAATACCTGTTTGTTTCTCAACATTCTCTACTTATGATCTTGCCATGCTCCTTAATTACAGCACCAGGATACTTGATACCGAAATACAATGAAATATGTTTCAAAGTTTAGTCAATAACAGTATCAATAATTTGCTCACACATACTATCACATAAGTATTAGGCATACAATTAAGATGCTAACTCTTTTCAGCAGAAATTCTAAAGGATGAATATCAAGCACAGAGAAATTTGTATTACATGGAATAATGAGTTGCAGGAAGAAGTATGGTAAAGGATATTGGTATATATAGAAGTAAAATTCTCTGATATTACACAATATTATAATGTTATCTAATGTGGGAGGGGTTAAAACTGTCAATAAAACAGGTCAATAAACTGGATAATGGTATAGTATTTATGTCAGAAGGAAGGTGATCTGAATAAAATTTGGTGAGGTCTTACATAATTCTGCAGTATGACGAATATATCAGTTAACTTCACATGTCATTAAGATAGGTTACATTATAATAGCTTTGGAAATAATTAAAATAATAGATGCATTACATAGAACTTCCAAACAAAGGGATAGGATATAATGGGGAGAAATTCTTCCATTTAGTAAGGAAAGTGGGCTTCCCTGGTGGCTTAAGGATTGAGTCTCAGCGATATGAAGCTATCTGTAGCCACTGCAGCATAAGTTCAAACCCTGGCCTGGGAGCTTGACCCACCTGGCACAGCAGACCTCTCCTGTCTTGCCTACTGCCTTGCCTTAGCAGTGTATCTCAGTGTTCTGCTCCCTATTCTGTCTCTTTTGAATCTTTTTACCCACCTCCCTTCACCTCTGGCCAGTTCTTATATGTATAAATAAATTGTTAAAAAATAAAAGTAAAATAAGGGATGTAAAAACAGGAGAAAGGAGAAAAAAAGCAACAACAGAAACACATAAATGACAGGAATAAACACATATAAATTTGAAGTAATATGAATGTAAATGCGCTAAACTCTCTATACTACAGTTGTATAAAATTGCCATATTCATTTTAAAATATCCAGCAGCTGTATGTATTTATAGGAATTGTATCTAAATGTAAAGACTCAGAAAGATTGAAAAAGGAGGGTTATATTAGGTAAACATTAAAAGAAAATGGGTATAGCAATAATAGTATTAGATAAAATAGACTTTAAAACAAAAGTAATTCATACAAATAACAATACTAAACATATTATCAACTTAATTCACTATGAAAGCATGCAATTCTAAGCTAGTATAAGCCTAAACACATAATTTCAAAATAATGCTTAAAAAATGACGTTAGATATAAAATAGGTAAATTCACCACTAGAGTGAGAGGGCGATGCACCATTTGTACAACCAGGTAAAAAATTAGTGGGGATATAGAAAACTTGAATGGCTTGATGGAGAAACTTGATCTAATATATATTCAATATTTGCATTTTCCTGAATTCCTTGCCTTTTTTTTCCAGAGGAGGGGAAACCCACCACAAAATTCCACATTTGCATGAATTCGCCTAGTCTTCTGCTTGCATTGTCAGCCAAAGTGTGGGATGACTGAGACAGAGCCAATTCTTAACAAACCTCACATGGCTACCATTGACTGACTTGCTTTTAGACAAAGGGGTACAGGTACCCCAACCCCATGACAAGTAAGTTCCAATTCCATGTTCTATTATGCTTAAAGAAAAAAGCCTAAAACTATCCCAACAGGGAATTGACAGTATGCATCATATACCCTCTTGACACCTCACCATGTGCCAGTCTGCTTAGGAGAATTATGCCAAAGAAATGTCACTGGCTTTTCATTGAAATTGCTTTGATTTTAAATGAGTGGACAAGTGTATGTCTGAATTTGAAACTTTTCTTTCAGTAATATTGTGCAGAGTTTGACAATCTCTAATCATGAACATGTTCTTAAGACTTCATATTACAGAAATAGGGGGTAAGCCAGGGTGGGAGGCAGAGGAAGATGGCGTTTTAAAGTCTGCCTCAATGGAATATGCTAACCTGGCCACCAAAGTTAGGTGTTAGTTATTTCATGTATTAAA
>NW_004567105.1:47348937-47362522 GCF_000260355.1 Condylura cristata
AAAATAAACTTAGAATTGAATGTACTACAAACTTCTGAAACACTCCTAGTAGAATACAGATTAGAGAACCATCCATTTATGATACAGAGGATCATGGATGCTTAGACACACAAGAAATGCAAAACTCAAAATGGGGTACTTCCTTGAATTGATTTTAGCCATCATAGTTGTATTTACCATCTAGTCACTGTGGAGTCATATCCCCTCTATCAAGTACATAATGTGAAAACAAAACAAAAATCACAACCAGGAGAAACAGCACAACACTGTGCACGCACATGCACACACACACACACACACCATGACAGACTACAAAACCAAAAGTGTTGGGTCAATACTATGCATAATAGAAATTTTTGCTAAAATATATTCAGTGGGCCTCCCTGGTGGTGCAAGAGGTGAGTCTCAGCACTGGGCGGTCTTTCCACAGCCACTGAAGCATGAATCTGATACCTAGCCAGGGAGCTAAGTGATATGTTGCAGCAGATATCTCCTGTTTCACCAGCTGCTCCCCTCAGCAATGTTTTTCAGTGGATCCACCTATTCTTCTCCTTACTGTGTCTTTGGTGAATCCTCTCACCCTCCGGCACCCCTGGCCAACACCCCAGCTATTGTATGCATAGATAAATCTTTTTAAAAAATACAATTTATTCACTGATAAGTTTATTAATTCCATTAATACATTTTAGCTTCTACCAAGTGTCAACCACCACAGTAGACAATGGAAATGCAACATTAACCAAGACAGACAAGACTTCTGCTCTAATGGAGTTAGTATCCTAAATAGAGAAGTTAGGTGAAATCTAAAATAGACTGAATAGTTGAAATAGTTTCAAAGAATGCCAAGTTCCTTGAAGAAAATAAAACAATACTATATACTACATGTGGTTTTGCAAGCTCAGTCCCACTAATACATTGGGCATACAATTCTCTCTTGGAGGGGTTGTACTGTGCCATTAGGATGCTCAGCAGAAACCTGAGCTCATGCTCACTAGATACCTAGAGCATCTTCTCAATTATGACAACCAGTGTCTCCGGGTATTAACAAATGTGCTCTGGGGGACAAAACCAACTCCAATTAAGGACAGCTCTGCCAGAGTTACTGAAATTAAATGTTTTTTTGTTGTTTTTCTTGTTTTATTACTATTATTATTATTATTATTTATTATTATTATTATATTATTTTCTTCTCAGGAAAGACATCTTTGAGGACTGACAAATGGAAAAAAAAGTCAACCAGAAAATGAAATTGGAAGGAAATTTCCAAACAGATTGGAATAACAAATTCTAGTGCAGTAAAATAATGAATTTGGAGTTCTAAAGGAAGAGAGAGAAGATTTGTGTGACTAAAGCATAGAAGCAGGAGATGGTGCCAGAAACTGACAAGAACACATCACCAGAATAGAGTTTTACAGACCATGGTAGAAAATTATACCTTTAAAAAGATTATGAGAGCAGGCCCTCCCTGGTGGCTCAGTGGATTAAAGCACAGCACTGAGAAGCTAAAGCCACTTCAGCATGAGTTCGATCCCCACCCCGGAGGATATCCACATGGCATGGCAGACCTCTCCTTACATGCCCACTGCTCCCCTCAGCAGTGTTCTTCATCACTCAACCCACCCTGCTCCCCACTCTGTCTCTGGTGGATCCTCTCACCACCCCTGTACCTCTGGTCTTTAACCCAGCTCTGTATGCATAAATAAATTTTTAAAAAAGAAAAAAAAAAGATCATGAGAGGTTTGAGTGGAGAAAATTTCTGATTAGCTGTGAACTAAGAAATTCTTCTAGCTAGACCTTTGAAAGTATATTGACATGAATATTACATACTGAAGTGAAACACAGAAGCCTTTCTGGCATAAATAAGAGACAGAGATAGTAAAACCCAACTAGCATGGGGTAACAGAGTTGAAGAAATGGATCTCCAAAACTGTCAGAAATGTAGAATGCAAAAAGAAGAAGCTTTTGAGCATCTTCTATTCCAACTACTAATGGATGACAACTCAAAGGAGCTCTCTCAAGGAGACTGTGTTCTAGGTAACATATTGAGAGCAGCTGTGAGCTGTGGGTCTCACCATGAGCATGAGCTCTGGCTCAGACCCAAACATGCCCTTTAGGGAGGGAAGGTCCAAGCCAAGGGCAGACCAAGGTGCCCAACAAGACTCAAGATGCACATCCCAGGAAAAGGTGACGAATAGCACAACCTTTTAATGACTTGATTTTTAAATGTATTGTTAGAAGTTTCCAGAGTCACACTTTCAGACCTATGGTAACAATGATCATAAACTTTTTTCTTATTCCAAATCCAGTGTTGTTTTATTGCTACCATTTGAAAAGTATTGGCATATATAGAAGAAAGAGCTCTGTGTTTATCATTTTCTCATTTTATCTTCTGAACAAAGGTTGATGTATGTTTCTCTTGTTTTTAGCATTATAAAAAAGAACATTAAAATCTAACAGTATTCTGTTACCCATAGGTTTCAAAATCGAAATAGTCTAACTCAAATTCAATCTCTTAGCACATGAGACTCAGAAAAAGCATTTAAACCACATACCGCTAAGATGAAGCAACTAAGGTGAAATCACTTACCAAAGGTCCTACCCAGCTGTTTTTGAGAAACAATTTTTAATAAATTGCTAGATTAGGAACATTATTGAACTAGTCAATTGTCTAAGTACTTCATATGAATTATCTTGTTTAATCCTCATGAAAACCTGTAAGAAAATTCCTAGTGTCCCATATTACAGATGAGAATCCTGAAGGCTAGAGATCTGAAGAAATTAATCCAAAGTGATGGAACTGAGATTATTATTCCAGCAATCAAATGCCCAGAACTCTTTCAACGCAAAAATAACTATCTGAGAAAATATGATTAATTTTGTATTTTAAAAATAATGTTTCATTTAAAATAATACAAGTTTACTTGAAAAAAATTCAAAGATAAGGACATATGAAAATGTTCTAAATACAGGCCACCATTTGGAAACCTCCATTACTCCATTACTCTGTTGCTGGTTGAGCAGAAATTGAGAAGTAAATCTGAAAAATTGATTCATCAACTCATATCACCTGGTAACTTAATTTCCAAAAAAGTATATTAGAAAATGGATTAGGATGTTGACTCAATAATGTCTTATTAAGACAGAGACATAAGTTACTAAAACAGTTAATAAGTTCAGATATTTCAAACAAAACTCTTCCTACTTCATACACACTCTCTTTCTCCAGATCTTCTAACCAAACACAATTTAAGGAATCAACAAGACCTAGAGTTACAGAAGCCATGTCATGGTTTGAAATCTATGTAATTGTCTGAGTTCCAATGACTGACATAGAAGTGACAGGATGTTAACTATTCTCTACACGGGAACACCCAATCTCCTGCCACTATTAGGCTGTCCTAAGAGATTTACATAATCTATTGGTAGCTGAATATTGAATTAATATATGTAGGTGGGTCCTCAATGAAGAAAACTGGAGGCACATAAGGCATCTATGAAGTAGCAAAAGGAAACTAATCTTGGTATCAGACATTGCAGATTGAATCCTATTCTATCATTTATAAGTCTTGTGCCCTTGGGCAAGTCACTGTAACAGCTCTGAGATGATGGCTCTTCATTAAGACACAACACTGACCCTGCTATGATGCAGGTCACCGTGCAGATCAATAATATAATTTGTGCATGGGTGACTTACACACTATACAATGCTCTAACAACAAAGAGAGGCTTCCATAATAGAGATGTCAAACAGCTAGTTACAAAGAAGTAGGGTTAGTATGTCTCTAGGCTATCCTTAGGTCTCTTTGAAAATAGCATTGTGTTGAAATTGAGCTGATTCAAGTCTGTATAGTCTGGAGCTAAAGGAGAGATGACATCATAGGAGTAAGATATTTATACTTAAGGAAGTTGATTCAGATAGAAACTAAACTCTTAAGTGTTTTAGGAAACCCTGTTTTGGTAGAGCATGTGTGAATAAGATAAACTGCAGAGTCAGTGGCAACTAACTTTGAAACCTTTAGAATCAATAGTAATAATTACTAGAAATATAATAACAGCTCACATAGCCATCAACTATTTTTGTAAATGAAATCATCTAAGGTTCATTAAATTTAAAACAATTTATCTTAGATCTTTTAACTACATATAGGCAGAGGATTGGTTTATCCAGGATGGGGTCAGAAAGGATATGACTAAACTGCCACTTGGCCTGAACACATAAATAAAGATTAGAGCCACATGAATTCATCTGAAGATCAAGCAGAAGAGGCCATAGCTACCTGAGACAAAGCCTTTTTAGGGCAGTGGCAGAAGTATGAAACATGTAAGAACACATTTCAGTACTCTATTCTAAACTACTTAGGTCACATTCACTATGAATTAATTATTGGTCAAGCAACTGTGTGCTTAATGCTTTATGCTCGTTCTTTTATTTAAGTTTCACAACACACCTGTGAAGCAGAAAGAAAGAAAGAAAGAAATGGAGGTGAAGAGAAGTTAAGAAATTTTCCCAATATCCTGCATCTTGTACATAGAAGAGTCAGGATTCGTGTCTGCACTGGGGCACTAGGGGTTAGCTGCCCCGTTCTATTTAATTCTGCTGAAGTTGAATGGGGCAGGTTTCAAGGTATTGAATATATGGGTTCGCACACTATGACATTTAATGAACATGTGAATTTTGTTTTATTTTTGTAATGAAATTGTTGTTCTGCAATCTTTACCATATAACAGAGATATGAAACATGAATCTATGTTCAATGCCTAGTAAAATGAATATAAGTTTAGTATCTAAAAATTAGAATATTATCAATATTTTATATGTTCCTTTTTTGGATAAACTTTCTGCCTCCCCCTAAAGGCTAGTGTTATCTTGATCTTTGTATTTATCATTCTGGTACTTTTTTTTTTTTTTAACACAAGTTGATCATATTTACCCGTAGCAAATAATTTTGTTTTGTTGAAGCTTCAAATGTTCTGTCATATGCATCTATAGTTAATTCATTTTTATTTTTGCAGAAAAATGAACAGATCACAACATACCAATTACCTTACCCATGAATATGGGTTGTCTCATATTTTGCTATTAAAAAATAGTGCTTATATGAACAGTCTCAGAAAAAAATATGTTACAGATCTTGCTATGCTAGATCCCTGTCAATAATTGACATTGTCAACCCCACAATTAGGGGAAGGAAAATAATATCTTGTGATATTAATTCACATACCCATGCTTCAAGAAGGTTAACAGCTTTTCATCAAGCAATTTACCATATATGTTTTCTCTTCTGTGAACAACTTATTCATGATCTGGCCAATTTTTCTATCAGGTTATTCATCTTAGTGATTCATATCAATTATTATATACTATACAATATATATTTACATAAAATAATCCACATTTATATCATACTAATGTCTTAACTCAAGATATCAAGTTTGTATCTTATCTTTTCTTTCTTTTTATGGTAAATAGTGATATGTTTATCATTATTTCCCTTCATGGTTACACCAGAGTAAATAATGACCCTGAATTCATGTCCACTAAGAACATGTGAACTTATTAAAAAATAGGGTCTTTGCAAATATAGTAATTTAAGATGAGGTCACACTGAATTAAAGTGTGTCCTAAAGACAGCTACTGGTTATCTTATAAGTAGTAAATTTGGACATACAGAGAAGACAAGAAAGAAGACGACATGACAATATTGGCAGAGACTAGAATGGTAGCCCTGGAAGATTAAGAACGAGTCATGCCAGCAACCACTGGTGCCTGTAAGAGATAAGAAATCATTCTACCATAAACATTCAAAAGAAATTAGGCCCTTCAAACACCCTGGTTTCATAGTTCTAATCCCCAACCTGTTAAAGAACAACTTCTGTGCTGTAAGCTACCTAGTTTGTGGAAATTGGTTACAACAACCACATAAAATTAATATAGTGGTTAACAATGTTTTGTTATAATATTATTTTTAACTCTTAAATGTACAAAGATATCATTTATGTTGTTTCCTAAATTTTTTAGTATATGCCTTCACACTTAAGTTTCTTTATTGGGTATATTATTCATACCACATACAGGATTTCAAGTTCTATGTTTCTATTTGAATTATTCTTTTTATAAAGTTAATAGAAGTATATTCTATATCAGCTCATTTATTTATTAACTACTGAAATAATGCAAGTATAATATGTAAGTTTCAGGTGTGTATCCTAGAAAACTAGAGTGTGTGTGTGTGTATAAATATATACACACATACATATGTCTACATATATCTACACACACACACACACATATATATACACACATACACATAAATATATCTACTGCATTTAAGTTCATCAAGTACTGATTGTCTATAGGGGTATGAGGTAGGAATCCCATTTTTATGATTTTATAAGTTTTCCCTTTTTTTCTCATTGCATAGTGAATTGTGTTAGCACCATTTATTAAAGTTTTTTTTCTCTATTTGTAAAACTTTTATCATATATGAAAGTCCCATTGAAATGTGGGTTTCTTTTCGGGTTCTTAAGTGAGTTACATTGGTCAGTTTGTCCATCTTACTGTTCTATGCTACCTATAACTTAATTATAGTTCTTTCTTTGAGCTAGTACTTTCATATCCTTCCACTTTCATGTGCTTCAGGAAGTCTTAGTTATTCTTAGCCTTTTGACATCCTATTAAAATTTAAAATCAGTTTGTAAAGCTCCACTTATAAGTCTGTTAAGGTTTGAATTAGAATTTCATGTAATCCATACATCAACTTGGAAAAATTAAAGTTTTTATAATATCAAATCTACATATTTATATAAAATATTACATGTTTTATTTATATCTTTAAATGCAGTAGTAAAGTGTTATAATTATCTCTATATAAATACAACACATTGATTGTTAAAGTTATTATAAAATACCATGTTATTTGTAGCTAATACCATTATTATCTTTTCAAAATTGTGCTTTATAAACTTTATATAAATGTAATATTTTATGATTATATTATAGTCATCATGTTAAATTCTATGATGGGTTAACTTATTTATATAATCTCTCATTTTTCTGTTAGGCTAATAACAGGTTAAAATTTTCTTCCTTTCCAATCTTTCTGTTGTTTTTATTTTTTTTTTTGTATCCAAATGATGCTGCCTAGTAGCAATAAAATTGGGCATCTTCATCTTGTCCCTAGTTTTAAAGGTAATGTTCCTACTGTTTTACAGTGAAGCATTATGCTGGCTGCAGACTTTTTTTATCCTCCTAACAGGTTAAGGAATTTTTTTTCTAGTTTTAGTTTGCTAAGTTTTATTTCAAATGAGTGTGGAATTTATGAAGTGCTTACTTGGCATCAATTGAAATCATATTGTTTTTATTCTTAAATGCATTACTATGGAAAACAATAAACAAAAAAACTTTACAGCATTCAAAAAGCTGTACATAATTAATGTATACATTAATGAATGTAAATATAAGTACAAAGGCCATGAAATGGTTACTATAATTTGTCATAAATGTACCTATCACTACAAGTTTCCTCACACTGCCTTTCTTTTTTTTATGTTTGCTAAAATAACACTGATATGATTCTCTTACCTTTTTTTGATATGATGAATTAATTGCATGGTTATTTTTTGGATATTGACCTATACTTGTGTTCCTGGAGTAAATTCATTTGTCATGATATATGATCCTCTTAATATACTGCTGAATTCAATCTGCTAAGGTTTTATTGAGAACATTGCATATGTGAGCATCAGGAATAGTGGTCCCTAAATTTTTCCTTTTCTGATTTATTCAATCACTATTGAATTGGAATGCTAACTTCCCAAGTTTTGACAAGTTTTGTACTGATACAACCTCACAATGACTCATTTCCTTCCTAGGTTATATCAGTTTCTAACATTTTATTATTTGTACTTTTTATGTATTGAAATAGCCTCAAGAGTTCCTTTAATGTGAAGTATTTTTCATGTGCATATGTGTATGAGATGAGTTTTCCATATTCTGTAGTAAATACTCTTATTCTTACCCCAAATATAGCTTACAAAATGCTCAAATCAGCTTGTTTACCCATAAGATTAGAAGACACTGTTCAGAAAATTATAGAGCTGCATACAAATATGAATAGCCTTTAATGGTGAGCTTATATTTATGGTATAATTAAAATAGTGGTTAAGCTGTATATGGTTCAATGTATCTTTCCATTAATACTACTAGAACAAAAAATTACATAATCAAGCCGAAATAATCAATATCATCTGAAGATAACAATGTCCTGGACATATAAAGCATTTTCTAAAATAACACTTACAACTAAGAAAAATCAACTTGTAAAATCCAACCACAGTTAACTTTATAGAGTGATAACTTCTTCCAATAATTTCTATTAACTTTTCTTGATTAAAAAGATATTCACAAAAATTCTATAATTGTCTTTATAAACCATAGTTTCCTAACCTAAAAGTGATGAAAATTTTATTATTTTCCCCATATTACCTGACTCTAGAGTCTTACTACAGTATTTTGAGTAATATTTCTTTTGAAATGCAGAAAGGCAATTTGCACCTGTCCAGTGATTTCTTCTTTTACCTAAGCATGAACTAAGATCCTTAATGATTTATGAAAGAAAACCAAGTCACTGTACAAAATGACAAAAGACTGTGGCAATAAAAAGTGTTCTTAAAATATCTGAATATAAAAAATCAGTCATTCCTAATAGTTAAAAACAATGGAGAATGCCAGAGCATAAACACAAATTAGCTAATGTAACTTTTGAGTTAAAATTATAATTATTCCAAGTTGCATTTTCACGAACATCTATTTCAGTGTAATTTCATTAAGAAAGAAAGTATATTTCTTCTAATAATTAGAAGTATCTTTTAATAATAATCTTAGAATTGTTGTCATGGAAATTTGAGGTCATATATATATATATATATATATATATATAAAATCAATACAATGTGTTAGCTAACAGCTAACTATATAACTATATTGACTGAAATTGAAAGACAAAAAATACCAAGGGTTAGGAGCACTAGAGCACTTATATATTTCTAAAGTAAGTGTGAACTAGCAAGCACTTTTCAAACATTTTCTACCAAAGATGAAAATATGCACAAACCATGACTCAAGAATTCCACTCACAGGTACTATTAACAGAAATGTACATGTGCTTATAAAGACAGTAGCAATAGAATCTTCATAGCAGCATTAGTTGTAATAGCTCTCAATATTTATTCTAGTAGAATGGATGAATAGTGATACACTCACTAATCAGCAATGAAAATGTCTCATCTGAAACTGTAATAGTGTGATATCTGTAGAAAGGGAGGTTATGGTGCCCTGCCCACCCAAGGAAGGGTAGAGCCAAGCAGCAGGGAGGAAAACCTAGAAAAAGAATGGAAGGAAGAGATAGTAAGGAGGAGGCACAAGGAGCAGAGAGACATGTGAAGAAGCTGCATTTGTTTATTGGCCTTGCACTTGTACCAGGAACATGGGAAACATAGGAGATACTTGAAAGACACAGAGGTGCGGTTGAGAGCTGTAGGGAGGCTGAGAGTGGCAGCCTTTGTCTGGACTTGGATTTTGATTGTGTTCTTTTCCTTCTAGATTTACCTGGCCCCATCTACCCTTTCCTATGGACCCTTTCCAGAAGATTCCTTAGACTTGTGGCAAACGGGCCTCTGAGACCCTGCTTTGACCAACCATAATTGGCTGGGCATTTACCCAAGACAGGATGGGTAACCTTTGGGTGTTTCATGAGGAAACTATTTTAACTATATTCTTCCTCTTCTCTCCGTTGCACACTGATAGAAGGTTTTACACACTGAAAGTATGTTTTGTCTTCATGTGGCAAATGACAGAACCCACTTAATGATTGCAGGGTAGGGGATCCCAGTACACTCCTTTGTTCTGCCCACCAAAACGATGACATACAAATTCAATACAAATAAAGAAGTCATACAACAAAGAACACACCATATGATTCTGCTTTATAAAATAAAACACAGCCAAAATTATTCTATACTGTAAAAATTCAGTACAGTGATTATTCTGGTATAATAGATGAATTGTGTCTAAAAGGACCATGCAAGGATTTCTAATGTGCTTATTTGTAAGTGCTGTTCACCCAGGTGTGTTCAGTTTGTAAAAATATATTGAATTGTGCATTTTCATGTGCATGTTTCTCTATGAAAATTATATTTTAATTGAACTTTGAAATTAAAAATTAAAATCCCATGATAATTGTTTGCTGACTTCAACTTATAGATTTTTTGCACATTATCTTTAGGATAATAAATAGCTCAGTACTCTTAATAATAAAATTATCATCTTCCTTAAAAATTACTTTTTGAAAATTAACTAAGTCATTCATAAAACACAATGAAAGTTTTAGTCATTCTACAAAGTGAATACATGGAATAGAGTTTTTGTAGTATTGCAATAGCACTGTCATAGTTACCTGTCATAAAGCAGTTACTTTTTTTCCAACAGGTATAACGAGATTAACACCTAAAGATTGCAGAACAATTTTTTTTTTTGTACTTCTCTTTAAAAAGGCAGTTTACTCCTAGAACATTTAATGCAACGTGAGGAACAGACACTGTAGTATTCCCATGTACTATCTGGGAATGTATGTTTGTATGTATAATTGTTCCCCTTTGGACTCCTTTATGCTACCAGTTTATCTCTACCTTATCATTAAGGTATAGTCATATTTTAAAGCAGAACTTGAAATGAGACAGACCAAGTCAAAGTATACACAGGTTAATGCTATTAAGAGACTGTGATTGCAAATAATCCAAACCATACACACACTCTAACTTAAAATGCTTTTATGAAATTGCCCTCACTGAAGTGCATGAGAATTTTCTACATTTTCTACCGCATGGAGTTCTGTATTCTTACAATGAAAAAACTAATACTTAGAACCTAAATACTAATATAAACTTGTGATTTTATGCTATCTTTCAAATTAGAAATAACTTATTTAACCAGCATGTCCATAAGAGTCATCACCAAGGAGCATAGTTCAGACTTAATTTTTATTTCGGAAACATCTAATGATCAGCACAGTATTGTGAACAGCTATATAGGAGGAGGCACCCTTAACCTACTTTTTAAAATTTAAATGGACAAACATTGTGAAAATTAATCTTCTTCCCCTGCCTCATTCTAAAGGTAATCTTGTCCCTAATTTCTTTTTTTTTTTAAGATTTATTTATTTATGCATATGGAATTGGGGTACAGGCCAGAGGTTCAGGGGGTGAGAGGATTCACCAGAGATAGAGTGGGGGATAGAACAGTCAGACTGATGAAGTACACTGCTGAAGAGAGCAGTGGGCAGGTCAGGAGAGGTCTGCTGTGCCATGTGGGTCATCCCCCTGGCCAGGAATTGACCTTGTACCCAAGCAGCTGTGGCTAGCTTTCTAGTTATGCACTTTAACCCATTGTATCACCAGCGAGGGCCCGGTTTCTATTTTTTATGTATCCTTTTGAAGATATGAATCTTATTGTTTATATATTGTATATGAGCACATAAAAGTATATAGATGAGTATATGTGTGTATATATGTGTGTATACTTGTTCCATTTTGGACAATTTTGTATTATCTAGTTTATCTTGAAAATCTCATTAAGGTATAGTACCCAAAATGAGATAGACCAACTTAAAGTATGCAGAGGTTAATGCAATTAAGTGATAGTTATTACAAGACTTCCATCACTTAATATAAAATCAGCCCCAGAATTGGAAAGAACAAAGTATAAAAAAGTTTTTAAGTATAAAACTCCATTATTAAAAAAAGCAATTTTTGCCTTATTAGCAAGCATTCTATTTGCTAAGAAATCCTTTGTAGAGGCCCAATCTATAACTTGCAAGAAATAAATTCCATGTTCAGGAAAGCAGCTATCCTACTGAATGTCAGAATGTCTGTTTTACAGACCCAAAGCACAGGAATAATTAGCTCACACAAGAGATGATGATGCAGATACAAGTCCTGAGTTCAAAGATCAAAGGCCATGCTTATTCAAAATCCAAGATTTTAACAACAAAGGAGTTTACAACTTTTAGTGAAATGCTTGCAGTTTAGTAATTTCCTGCTTTGAAGTTGTTCTTAAAAATAGAGTGATTCACCACAAACACATCTAAATTTCTTTTAGCAGCTGTTACAAAAAAATATATAATAATTGATACAATTACTCATTTTTTAAAATAGTTTTCAGCAGTGTGAAATTGAAGACATACAGCCTGCTTAATTTTTCTTTCTTTCTTCACATTTTGTCACTAACTTTAGATAATGCCTAGTCCTAAGACAGTCAATAAAATAGTAGCAAGTTATTATAAGAAATTGCATCTGCAGTTCTTTTTTAAATAATGAGATTAAATGTAGAGTGCATTTTCTATCATAAAAATTTTAAAGAACTTAAAATCTGGGGCAGATTTTTTTAGCTTGGTTACAGGAACTAATGTGGGAGGAAGGAGGAGGTGGGGAGGTGAAGGGAAAAGAGGACTTAGGGGTGTGGGTAGAAGGGAGTTAGGAGAAGGCAATGAAGAAAAGGATAGAATGAGGGTGGGGAGGAAGAAGTGGGCAAAGACAGAGGAAGAGAACTAAGAATAAGAGTAAGTAAGAATATCTTACTCTCAAAGCTAGCAAAACCATGAAGAAGCAATTCTATTATCAAAAGATCCTCAGCTTTGGAGCACCAAAAAGACTTGCCTGGACTTTTAATTAGATGATTACTATGTACACTGATTTTATCAGAGATGAGGTAGCACATTTTCTTAGAACATCAACAAATGGGCTTCAGAGAATTATATACTGAGACTTGTGATCACTACAAAAATAAACACAAGTTTTTGGTTCATTTCTCACTAGACAAGAGCTTGTAAAACACCCGATGTTTTTTTAAAAGTGAAACCCGATACAAAAACTTCCTCTAAGGAAATGTTCACTTCAATATCAGGGGAGGTGTAGGAGGAAGCAGTTCACACTACTTTTTTTTTTTTTTAAATCTCTCTTATATTTTCTCTTCCTCATAATTTTGGGAATAATATCATGTCCTATATTCCTTAGTTGCTGTTAATGCTCTGAACTTTCTGCTCTTGCCTGGCAGGAATCCATCAATCCGGTCTTCCCACTATTAAGTGAATTTCTCAATATAGGTCACTTGAGTCAAAATTACTCAGTTTGGATAAAATATAACCATCCACTAGAGGGACATAACTTTATCTCAACATTCAAAGAGTTGCCTTTTTAATGTCTCCCAGTGTTAATGGAGGTTACACTCATAACTCTTCTAGAAAAGACCATAATTTGGAAATCTACTCTCCCCTTGATAGTTAAGCATAACTTCTATTAACATAAAGTGAAAATTATATGAATTAGAGAAGGCAAGCTCATATCCCTTAGTTTAAATTGTGTAAAAGTTGTGGCTTCTCCATATTGTGTAAGTCTCCTTGGAAAATATACGAGCATTTATGAAAAACCTTTATGAACCCTATAAGATGTTTCCTAGAGCGCACATAATGAAAAAGAAATTATTTTAAAAAGCTATTTTTAGATGTGGTACATATATACAATGGAATATTAC
>NW_004567105.1:47362744-47393502 GCF_000260355.1 Condylura cristata
GGGAAGTGCATGGGACTATGGTGATGGCACATGGGTGACTCGGTGATGGGAAACCCATGGGGATTACAATTGAGATTTTAAAAAATGTACAAAGTGATGTAAAAATAAACTATTATATTAAAAAATAATTATAAAAAAAGTTATTTTTTTAATTAAAGAAGTTCTAAATCAAGTGTGTTTGCTGTCAGGGTTGCTGACCTTTCCTCAACTTTTATCTTAAATAATCTCTTGTTCTTTATAGTAAGGGAGATTCCTTTTGATAGTAAATATTTAACCACAGGTAACAAATTTTGTATTTCTCATTATCTCTTATTGCTGTTTACAGAAGGTCCTGGAAAAGACATTACCCCAAGTTGTGACTTGAGTTTGAACTTCTGTAAGTTTAGTAGCTGATGTTTAGTAAAAAACATAACTTAGCAAAGAACTTCACCTAGACAATTCTGATCAAAAACTATATTTCTATAATTTGAAAAATCTACTGTATGTTAAAGATGCATAGAGAGCAGTACTCTATAGATTTTATGAAGGGATTCTTTTTTGTCCTTTACATCTTATTATCTCCCTTTCAATATGTTAAACAGTCAAAAATACATTATCAACATCACCTCTTAAATAACAAAATTCTGTCTAGTCCCATCAGGTCATTTTGTTATCAGAGAGTTTTAAGACAATAGTTCACTTAGATGGAAAACCTTAAGCAAAACTATATATGGTATAGGTTGGGGGAAATAAGACCCCCAAAGTGGTCCCTGAGACACTGAAGAATATAAAATACAACAATAACTATGTTTTACTCTAGTAAATGTTTATTCAGCAATGACTTATGTACTCTTATTTTAGACAGATTTTGAACAATTTTAGTCACTTCATTTCCCTGTACATAACTTATTATAAAAAGTACAAGACAAAGAACTGTTAAGATATACTTTCAGGAAGAAGCACTAGCCAATGCTGATGGAAAGAACAATATAGCACTTGACATAAGTATCCAAAAAATACAGTATAGAATCAGTAACTGCATCTCAAGATACTACTGTCCACATGGTTCAATAATAGCAAAAAAAAAAAAAAAGTAACCCTGAGGTATTTTACAAAAAACATAAAATTATGTTCATAATACTGTTTAAGATGGCAGTGGAAGCTAAAGTTTAATGTAGAATGGGTTTCATTTAATTGTTGAGTTTTTGTTGTAGCCTAGGTTTTATTTTAGAAGACACAACTATATTTTGTTAAGCATCACCTATGAGGACTCAGACTTCCCAATATCACAAGGCAGACAAGGATATTGTGTGCAGTATGGTTATCAACTCTGAGGAATCAATTTCATTCCATCTTGAGTCCCTTCCAGAGACAAGACATATGCATTGGGAATTAATGACCTCAGTATACACACTGGTTAAATTTCTCCCATTCAACTTAATTAATTAGTCCAGTCACTAATGACAACAGATTTTAGCATTTTTCAAACTTGTTTTAATACCCCTGTTCAACCTGTCTCACTATAGCTCACAAGTGAAAATGGATGATAATAATAATAGCAAATACTTGTACAGAACAAGTTTCAGGGACTGTTCTAATCCCTTTATAAAAATAACATCACTCAATCCTTAAAACCTTGATGACAGAGGTAATTATCATCCTTACTTTAGAGAAGAGGAAATAGACACAGAGAGATTAGTAAACTTGTTCTGGGTCTCACAGCAAGTAGCAGAAAAAGGGTTTCAAATGCCAAGTTTCCTCAAGGAAGAGTGAAGTTATTAGTATATCCATGAAAAAGGATTGCTAAACAACGTAATAAAATATTTTAAGTATCACAAGGACCAGTTATTCTAGGTTAGCCTCTATCAATGTGGTATACCTAAGTTTAAATCTCTCTCAATGGTTTGTTAAAGGAGAAGCAAAATATATGCTTTGCCTATAAATAGTTCAAATATAAACTACCTTAATGGGCCTGTATATCAGAAATATCAGAACATTTTGTATGCAATGGCCTAAGAACATTCTCTTTTTAAATCTGCTTTATCATTCAACATTCAAAATTTACCATCATTAATGGAACATGAGCATTAAAATTTCAAATAAATAAGAAAATATAAATCATGGGAGATGAAAAGGATTGTGTGCATTAAAAATGGTTCTTGCTAAAACCAATGTTTGAAGTACTGGATTCTTTAGTTTGCAAATGGCAGAAACCCAAATCAGTATAGTTTAGGGAAAGGGGGTGTGGAGGACATATTTTATTCACTCAGGGATCTGGAAAGCCAAGATTCAACTGACTCCAGAAGCATAAACAATGTCCCTGGGGCTCTGCTGTATAAAGCTTTTAACTCTTCTATCATGTAAAAGCTGGATTCTCAGGTTGGTGTTTCCACAAGGCACTGAAGATAGCAAGAAGTGACAGAGTAACCACAACATTCACCTAATCACTTAGTTATTAAACCTCAGCTTAGTTTCTAATTGGTCTGGACTGGATCAAGGGCCCCTCCTAATCCAAGCACTGCAGCCAAGAGATCAAATATCTGAACTGGAACTGTCTGATTGCCTGTGTGGTTTTAACTGAATTACTAAGACACCATGATTCCAAAACCAAAGGGCAGTTCTCAAAGGAAAGCTAGAATATTTCCACTAATCAAAGGCAGTTCTCCAAGAAAGCTAGAATGCTTTGTTACCCAAAGAAAGGAAACATAGGGTGGGCAGAAACACCTGAGTACTATTGGCTTGCTGCTCTGAAATACTGAGAACCAACCATGTGACAAGAATATTGCTAAGAACGTCACAAGACTCACTCTATTCAATCCTTGTAACGATCGTGAGGTAGATACTATTATTATTATCCAGGAATGATACACAATTATGCATAATTCACGCAAATCAGTTATTTACACGAGGACTCTTAAGACTGACCTATGTCCCTTTCACTTGACCAGTTCCCATGCAGACCAGTATCTACATTTTGATGACTAATCTTGGCTATTTGGAGTACATCCATTCTTATAATTAACAAAAACAAATTCAGGATGTTTGAATCCTCTAAGTAGGATGGCAGTAAATGCTATTCATTATTACTGTTAATTACATCAGAATATAAACATAACAAATTCTACATATAAATCATTCTATTTTAATTGTTTAGGTGCTTCACTGAGATATAATTTACATACAGCAAAACGCACTCTGATGAATTCTACCCAAATATAAAACTTAATAGCACTGCATACCTAACCAACAAGATTTTCCCTGTTTCAGTATGTTTTCTCTTATTCCTTTACAATCAACTCCCTCTCCTCACTCCAGGCAACCACAGGTATGTTTTGTCACTTGGTTTTGCCTTTTGTAGGATTTCATATGAATGGAACCCTAAAGTACATAATCTTTTTTATCTAAGTTGTCGTTCAGCATAAAGATTTTGAGTCCTTTTTATCATTACACTTATCAGTGATTGATCCTGCTACAAGAATTGATACAGAAATGACCCTGACAGATCAAGAGGCAAGGACAACTGAGTATGAATGACTTAAGTTGTCAATTAAAAATCTTTTTTTTTTTTTTTTAATGAAGATAATGATAAAAGGATGCGCACGTGGCAAGGACAAACACACATATGGCTTGCTGGGAGACCAAACCCAAATTAAAATAGGTGGTTCTGAAAATGTAACTCTGGAAAATAGAGTTGATATAAGAATCCAGTTTAGCTGATTTAAGAATCTTTGGACTATGTGGTGGGGTCTCAGCAGGCGTCTCCAGATTTTGGTGAAAGCCATAGGAGACTTTTCCTATGAGATATGGCCCTCAGCTCACCATCAGTTGGAGCCAGAAGGGACTCCATGGACCCAAACCTTTTGGAGCAAGTTGGTATCTTGGACATCATCTTAGTGGTTCATATCCTTTTTTCCCTTTTATGCCAATTGAATTGTATGCTTATATTGTTGTAATGTGGATTCCCCCCAATAAATAATATTATAAATATGTTACTGGTTTGAGTCCTAACTGAAACCTCTCCACTCTTGAGGAACACAGTATTATTGAGAACTGAACCTCATTTTACAGTTTTCTTTTGATGAACAATATTTCACCATTTATATAGACCACATTTTACTTATCCACTACTAGGTGAAAGGACATTTTGTTTTGTAGCTGGGATGTATAAATAATGTTGTTGTGACTTTCAAAGCAGCATAAAAATCATAAGACTAGACCTGTTTTTTTTTTTCTTGGGCAGATAACCACAAAAGAGGCTAGAGTACACCTAACTTTATAAGACATGCCATCCTCGTTCCACTTCCATCAGCAATGCCTTGAGTTCACACTTCCATCAGCAATGCCTTGAGTTCCCTTGGCTTCACATCCTTGCTGAAACTTAGTATTATTAGTATTTTTAATGATCCATTCTAGTGGGTATTGTTCCAGTAGCTGTTACTCTCTTTTAATTTTCAATTCCTGATGACCAGTGACACAAAACATAGAAATGTGCTAATTAGTCATTATGCATTTTCCTCAGTAACATATCTGTTCAAATTGTTCCCCATTTACTATTTGGTTTTAATTTTTTTTAAGTTCTTTACATATTCTGAAAACAAGGCATTAATTAGATACATGGTTTTGCAAATATTTTCTACTGATCAATGAATTACCTTTGTATTTTCTTAATATAATAGACTTTCATATGAAATTTCTAATATTTTTATGAAGTTCAATTTATCCATTTTTATAGCTCATACTATTTGAATCATTTTAGAAATCTTTGCTAAATCAAGAACACAAAAAATATTTTCCTATTTATGTCCAGATGTTGGGATTTAAATTTTATACTTAGGTTTATCATAAACTTCCACTAGGATTCCAGCTATTCTGCTAAACTTACAATATATATTTAATTCTTTTCTGGGTTTTTGGATGTGTTGTATTAGTTCTTTCAATAAACTCTGTTATATACTCCCCTTCTGTGATATCCATTAGCTTTATGTTGCTTTTCCTAATGGAGTTGGGTAGCTATCATAGTGTGATACTTATATTTGATATGAGCTTACATAGTGAAATATCCATACCCAGTTTTGTATTTTATAATTATAGAACATAACATTTGGTTTTTCCTTAAAGCATACGTTTCTCAGAAATTTCTTATCTGTTTACTCATTAGTATTATAGTTCCCTTGAATTATCTAGGCATATTTTTAATTACTACTTTGAAATTTTTCTTCGTTGCTTAATACATCCTCAGAGAGCACATCAACTGTCACTTGTAAGGAAAGAGTTGCTTTTCTACTTTCTTGCATATAAGTAGTTCTTGGTTTAAGTCTACATGTTACAAACTGTATCTCATAGTAATCTGAGATAGTCTCATGATGATTGGTTTGTTTGTTTGTTTGTTTGTTGTTCTGGGAGGCAATTAACTTGTCTAGAATTATAGTGTGAAATAGTTTCGCCTGCTATTTGCAGTGACTGGCATTTGACCAGTTTTCTTTGGCTTCCAGCTGTTGCTTTTGGCTCAGCCACTAGGAGTCCCCCTGTGCCAACATAGTTTAGCTGTCAGACAAAGATCTGGAAATACATTACATTCAGAAGTTAGGGTACATGCTTTCTCTGCAGTTCTTTTGTTTCTGGGAATTTTCCTCTAAAAATTCAGTTGTTTTTTTCAGACTCAACTTCATTTCTCAGGTACTTAAGACCAAAAGTGTTCTACTTATTTCAACTTGAGTTGTGTGATTTGGAAAAACACCGACTCAAAAATGTGGCAAATTCACAAATATCTCTAGCAGGGGCTCTGGATTACAATGTCAGGTACCTCTTTGGTTTCCATTTAATTTTGTGGGGGTTTCTTTATTCCAAGTAGAAGTAATTTTATTATTTTAAGCAGTTAATAAGCTTAGGGGTTAGGGAGTATTTATATTCAGCTTTTGAAGTTCAATACTCTGCAGCTCTTTCACTTTCTGAATTTCCTTTTATTTTTTAAGTTTAAATATTTCAGTGTTCTGAACTCTCATCTGTTCCTCAAAGGGCAAGGGAAGCTGGGTAGTAGTTATTGAGATAATTTCGATTTATATAGTTGTAAGGAATAACAAAAAGAGGCCTTATATATACTTAGTTTCTCTCAATGGTAACGTTTTTGAAAACTGTAGCACAACATCTAAACTAGAATACTGAATGTAATATCATATACTGATCTTATTCACATATCATCAATATTACTTCTGTTTGTGTATACCTATATGTTTAATTCTAGAAAATTTTACCACTTGAATAAGGTTTGTAAATCCATCACCATAACCAACAGTCAAAATACTGCAAAGACTCCTTATGCACTCCCTGTATGACCACATCTACTTCCCTCTCCTATTTCTTCTTAAACCCCAGCAACCACAATTTTGTTCCATGTCTACTGCGTCATTATTTCAAAATGTTGTATGAATGGAATCATACATTTTGTAATTCACTGGGATTAACTCTTTCTACTTAGCATAAATACCCAAAGATTCACCCAAATTCTGGCTTATATTATTTACTATTATTGTCTTAAAGCACTGTATGGAAAATACATAGAATGTTTAGCCATTCACCTTCTCAAAAATACCTAGGATGCTTCCAGTTGTGACTATTATGAATCAAGTTGCTATCAACATTTATGTATAGACTGTTGTGTTTTTGTTTTTGTTTTGTCTGTGTGTGAATATAGGTTTTAATTTTTCTGAGGCAAAAGTCCAAGAGTATAATTATTGGTCTCATGGTAAATTGCATGTTTTGCTTTAAATGAAAATACAAAACTATTTTCCCAGAGTGTGTCATTTCTCATTCCCATTAGCATAAGTGATCCAATTACTGAATACCATCACCAATATATGAAGCTGTTGTGATGCTCAATTTTAGCCATTTTGAGAGGTATGTAGTGATACCTCATTGTGGTTTTAATTTGCATTTTCATTAGAGATTTCATTTGGAATATATAGAGACCTTAACAAATAATCACCTAGTAATGAGCAAAATACATGAAAAGACAAAGATTTCCGTGAAGAGAAAATACATGTAGCAAATTCTAGATACGTATTTTTTTTACTTTGTTTTCAGTAAGAGAAATTATTGAACATCTTTATGCCATCATTATTAAATTGAAATTACATAGGAAACCATGCCTAGTAAGAATAACATAGAATGGAATTTCATTATACATGTGAATATAACACTATTAAAAACAAATCTGTATCAGTAAGACTAAACATAACTAAATGACAATGATTATTGTTGATAATATGAATGTAATCTTGGTTTTTCTCTTTTCCATTTCTTTGTACCAGAATATGGTTAGAAAGTTAACTTCGATGATTACTAGATTGCTTTAGCATTTTTATCAGATTACTACTTAATCATAGCTGAAAATGTTTTTCTTAAGGGGGATAATGAAAATTCTATTTTAAACATTTTATGTACAATCACAAAATTTCTATGTATTCCCTATATTCAACTTTGATTAAGTAATATATTTCCTGAAATCCCCTGAAACCAAAAGATAGTGAAGCTAAGAGATCATATCGCTTTTCTATTATTAATCTAGTGTTTAGGTAATGGCTCCTAAAAGGTTTAGTGGTGTTATCCATATAAATAACACGGACATAACATTATTAACTACAGTAGCATCTCATGACTCATTTGAGCAAGTTTTAACCATCTTTTAAAATAAATATTTTAAAGTTAATCTCCTAACTCAAATTAGTATGCACCCAATTAAGGTAAAATATATCTAAGGGATATTATCCAAATATGCGATATGCTTTGACTTGAACACGTTAAAAAGTAATTTTGCAAACAATAGATAAAAATTAAGACATGAAATAAACTTTTATGCACATTTAAGCAAAGGCTCTTAGGACAAGCTAGGAAACTTCCTAATTTACTAAAGATGATACAATCAAGTTATATAGTGAGTCAATTAGAATTTCCTGTAAATGCAGCAGAACAGTTTGGATTTGCTTATACAAATCCACATAATCCATTTAAAATTTATTTTGGTTCATTTTTCTGCTAGAATCAACAGAGAAATCTGTCCTCTCCTAAAATCAGCAAATTCACTGTATTAATAGTCTTTGAAAATCAACTATTACAACAACATTCCAGAAAGTTTTGCTTTTAACTTAATAAGTTCATAAACCCCTACAACCGAAAAAAAGTAGTAAAAAGTGACTTAGTAGATAATCAAGCCATTCCCATGCCAAGTTTGAAAAATCCCTAGGTGGAGCGCATAAACTTTTCATATTCAACAAAGTCATTAACATTTAAAAATTGGCAAGTTTGGCATTTAATGTAGTAAATTACTTCATATAATGTTGTCTACATGTCAGTGACAATGGTCCATGTCCCAACTTGATATGACAGTTTCTGAAAGTGGCTGATTATTACTTCTAAGAGTATTCTTTTTGCCTGGAATAGATTTTGGAGAGAAAAATCAGTGTGCAATATTAATAGTTAGCATGGTGAAAATTAGTGTACCTTTAAGAGCTCATAAATTAAAAGTTCAAGTCATGAATACTGCAAACACTCCACTAACACATATGCGCCTAAAAACACAGTGGGCCATAATGAGGGAGTTGAAAGGCATAGTTTTAAAATTTATATATTATTCATTTCCCATTGGTTTTTATAGCAAACAGCTACTGAAAGGAAATAAGCTGCCAAAGAAAAGTTACAGTGAAGTAATATTGGGGCCAGAATTAAATCAGGAAATAAGAAAATTTTTATTAGACTGCTGGAAAGTCTGTCCTCATCCGTTAGAGCAGTGGTCAAAAAAGTGGAAGTTTTGTTTTGTCTCTTAAGTCCATAGGAGGTATGCGCATTAGGCCTTTAACTCACTGCTTCTGAAAGGCTCTTTAAGTTATTGAACAGGAACAAAAATTAGCAATATGGTTAAGCTGATATCACATAGCACAGAAAGTCTTCAAAGATAAGACTGTTTACTTGTTAACTTCATCTATTAAAATGTTAGTTTGTTTTATGGAACTTATTTTACTTTGAAGACATTACATTCAATATTGAGCTTGGACGATGAGTTTATGCCAGAAGAATTTCCCCTATGATGTCATTTCCATTTTAGAAAATGAGGTTCAATTGATCTATACTATTTCTTGGTAGAAATACCCAGACATTCACTTGGGAGATATGGTATGCACCAGCATGAGACTGGTCTTTTCATTCTTTTTCTCCTACATTTTGCAAGAAAATGTGAAGAATGAGGAGGGAAAGAGACATTATGTTCTGTAGAGGTGGAGGGTGGGCAAGCTGGTGGGACTTTAACTTTGGGGATTACCCCAATGTTAACTGAGTTAAAAATAATTTTTAAGGGCCCTCCCTGGTGGCGCAGCAGGTTAAAGCACAGCACTGAGAATCTAAAGCCACTTCCGCATGAGTTCGATTCCCGCCTGCCCCGGAGGAAACAACATGGCGTGGCAGACCTCTCCTGACCCGCCCGCTGCTCCCTTCAGCAGTGTACTTCGTCAATCTGCCTGTTCTGTTCCCCACTCTGTCTCTGGTGAAGCCTCTCACCGCCCCTGAGCCTCTGGCCTGTACCCCAGTTCTGTATGCATAAATAAATAAATCTTTAAAAAAAATAATTTTTAAAAAAGAAGCAGGGGCCTTCCCTGGTGGCGCAGCTGGTTAAAGCACTGCACTAGGAAGCTTAAGCCACTTCCGCATGAGTTCGATCCCCGCCTGCCCCGGAGAAGATCCACATGGCCAGGCAGACCTCTCCTGACCTGCCCGTTGCTCCCCTCAGCAGTGTACTTCCTCGATCTGCCTGTTCTGCTCCCCACTTTGTCCCTGGTGAATCCTCTCACCCTCTGCATCTCTGGCATGTACCTCAGTTCTGTATGAGTAAATAAATACATCTTTAAAAAAAAAAAAGAATCAGGAATGCACAAAACCTACTTTGAGGAGGAAATTTATGTTCTGGTATACTGAGCTCTGTCTTGATATCATTATGTTTCCCCATTAGCCTGGTGACCTAATGACAGCATCCTCTACTGCATTTCCCTAAGAGATTCCAACTACAGAAGGGTGGTCTTTAATTTCCTTCTTTCCCACCTCACTGATATTGTGATCTTGTTGGCAAATTGTTGCCACTGACATTCTGTTACATTATCACTCTTAGCTTGAGGTCAAATATGTTGCCTTTGTAACAATGTTTTGTGAAATAATTCATAAATTCTTATTTCTTAAGTTCAAATTTAATAATTATGGATAAGCATCCAATAATGATTTGTAGGATATGCTTCTTTTTTTTTTTTATTTAAAGATTTATTTTGTGCATACAGAACTGGGGTATAGGCCAGAGGCTCAGGGGCGGTGGGAGGCTTCACCAGAGAGTGGGAAACAGAACAGGCAGATCAAGGAAGTACACTGCTAAAGGGAGCAGCGGGCGGGTCAGGAGAGGTCTGCCACACCTTGTGGTCACCTCCAGGGCAGGCAGGAATCGAACTCATGCGGAAGCAGCTTTAGATTCTCAGTGCTGTGCTTTAACCCGCTGCGCCACCAGGAGGGCCCTGTAGGATATGCTTTTTAAATATATCCTTTTTAAACTTCTGGCTGATGGAAGAAGGTGAGATAGGGAAGAAGGGAAACCAAGATCCAGTGGCATATTTATTACCAAGCTGACCCTCAGCTTTTCAACAGAGTGAAGCCACTCAAGTTTTTCAGAAGCTACTGGGTGGCCACCTGTCATTTATAGATCAAAGTTTTCCCTATGGACTAAAATCTTCCCAACATCTTTGGGATTGGTATAAAGCCCTCTGGACAGCTACTTGGAAAGTCAGATTTCTGTGGGTCCAGACCCTGAAGGGATGACGTGACTCCTATCTTAAGAGAATGGTGACATTCACCTAATTGTCTGGCTTTTTCTATAAGAGGAAATTCCACACATAGTTTAAAAATATAACACTCAGACTCCACCTCAAACATTGAAACAGAAAGCTGGGTGAGTGACCAACCCCACAGTGAGAGGTACAGGGAGACAGAGCAGATGTCAAGATGCACACTAACCTGGTCTCACAGCCCACTCTGGATCCCCCTAAAAGCATACATGGTTCTTCCCCACAGACAGTAGATTCCAGCCAAGGATACATTTTCAGACATCTTTGAGCAATATAACTTCATGATTATATAGCAAAAAGAGCCAACTGTGCTTTGTTTAGCCTATTGTTTAGCTATTGCTTAAGCCTACATATAGAGATATCCAATACAATTTCAACAGTTTTCTTTATGTTCTGGGCTTTTGACCCTTGTATCGTTTTTCCCTGGTGAGTCTAGGTTAAGCATATCTGTTTGGGATAATAACAGGAATGGATGAATGAAACAGGGGACAAATGCAAATGGCTTTTCCTACTGCTCTATTTTTAAGAACTGTAGCAGATACTTAAATCTAAAGCAACAGGTAATATTCTGCATAAAATATGTTGCAACAGCTGGTGCCAGTAGTCAGTTCTTCTCTCTTACAACTTTTCCATTTCAAAGGCTCTCCAGGTCTGACTGGACACATAACGGATTGTGTTGTGCCTGTGGTAACTTTCCCAGTTCTCCTTCCAATTAGGTACTGACCCCTGCCTCGTCCACATAAACGCACTTGTCCTTAACCTCCAATTGATGTGAGCCGCTCCCAGACTGAGATGCAAGTCTGTATCAGCATGTCTGCCTGAGCTTTCTGCTTCCTGCATAAACCCTTTGTGCTACCAGGAGTTTAATGTGCCCCCCTTTTTTTACCACTGACAAAGAAACTACTTTGGTGATAGTGCCAGCAATGAGAATGACATTGAACTTATTTGTTTCTTCATTTGTCTGAGACTGAAAAATTTCTCAAGGGTAGGAATCATTTTTGCTTTACTGTTTTCCTGCATGTGTAAACCAAAATCTGCCAAGCTGGGAAGATACAATGAATGTCTGTTGATAAATGAAGGGTACAGAGAAGATGGGGACAATTGACTCCAAAAAGTACAAACAGAGAATAATAGGGAGAAAATCTTATTTTACCATTATAATATTATAATACTAATAAATTGAACATTGCATAAAATACAGCTGTGTGAACAAAAGTAATAGAAACTACCTACTCACATAGTAGTTGCTTTAAAAAGCACATAACCACAAACATGCACACACATAGAGATATATAAAGAGGAACATTTTTTTTTAATGAAACAGAGTACATAATAAGCATCCATGGTCACTTGGGATATTTTTGATGTATTCAGATATTTTTAAAATATTTATTTATACATACAGAACTGGGGTACAGGCCAGAGTTGCAGGGGCAGTGAAAGGATTCACCAGAGACAGAGTGGGGAGCAGAAAAGGCCAACTGATGAAGTACACTGCTGAGGGGAGCAGCAGGAGAGGTCTGCCACACCATGTGGATCACCTCTGAGGTCAGGGATCGAGCTCATGCTGAAGTAGTTTTAGCTTCTTAATGCTATATTTCAACCCTCTCTCTGCACCACCCGGGAGGACCCGTATTCAGATATTTTTAATGAACACTTATTATAATTTATAATTTGAAAAGTAATGTTACAGAAAGTGTGCCCAGAATTCAGTAGAGGAAAGTAGAATATGACAATGTCATCTTAAGAAATCTAAATATAAGAATAGTCCTTTTTAAGGTACTATTACTACTCTCCCTTAATAATGTTAATAATAAACATTATAAAATAATATTTTGGATTTCAAGGTGAGACAGAGTAAATTCCTGCCTAGACTATGAGTCTGCTATGTGGCTTCCTAACATCTCAAGACCTGTACAACCAGGTGAGAGTGGGGTGTGAATAGACCCTTCCAAAAATTACAGAATGAGGATCTGAGGTAAGTGTTCCCACTCAAGGCTCAAGTCACATTCCAGACAGAAGTTATTCCGCTTCCCCAAGCAATCCTGCTGCTTCATGGATAGAAAGTTAGGCATGCAACTTGTTTAAATTATTGCTTATTCTAAATCCTCTCTCTTTTTTCAAATCCTGTGTGACATAATTGCACAGAAGTGTCAGAAAAGTTGGAGAAAACACAGAATGATTTTAGGTAAGTAATTCGCAAGAGGGGATAATTTTGGTTCTCAAGAGGGGATGATTTTGGTCCCCAGAGTACAATCTGCAATGTCAGGAGACATTTTTTCTGTTACATATGGAGAACAGGACAGACATCATGAATATCTAATTGGTCGAGGTGCAACCTTTTTATAATACAGCACAGCCTCACGAAGAGAATATTGAAATCAATATTACTAATGTTAAGAAATGCTACTTTAGAATATGAGAAAATGAGTCCAAAATAAAAATTACTATTGCTACCACTATCAGGAAAGTAGGACACTGAGAAATCACATTGGTATGGTCAATTCCATGCACAGACAGATATGAAAATCACAAAGCACCATCATTACAACCATTGGCCTCAGAACTACCTCTTGCTTCCTAGGTCCAATTTCTAAGACAAATTGACAGCCTTCATCCTAGCTTGAAACTACTCTTGTGATAGCTCACTGGAACTTGTCCACAGAAAATTCAAAGTTTCTCCTAGGTTTTGCAGGCTCAGAGAGCAAGCATCAGGAAAGGGCATCTGCACTTTATTTCTACCTTCTGAATCTGTGTCTGGAACACCCACAAAGAACTATCAAAATCAAGGGATGCTGAGAAAGGAATGCTTTACTTTCCCAATTTACATTATCAAAAGATGGTACAACAGGTGTTGACTATCTTACTCTCTTAAATCTATCAGGATATCATATTTTATTTAAATTTAATCAGTGCTACCCATTAACCTTTTATCAATCATGGCCTTTTTATTCCTAAATACTTAATGTGATAAGGGTTTCAGCTACTTGACTTTGGTTTTCAAGTTATCTTTCCCCCTAAAAAGGGCACAAAGATTCTACATTCACTAATTTATTTTAGGTTTCATAACATCTTTCTATAGCCATTAGAAATAGAAATCATTGTACTGGCTAATATTCCCTTGGATGGTATCTCTCCCCATCAAACAGAAGAGACATGGCTTTCTGTCTTGGGGCACTGGAAATTACTATGTAAAGATCTGAAACCAGACAGATTTCCCTTAATACCTGAATCTCTTTATCTGCCTTGAAATCTGAAGGACTGAATATGATTCTGGATCATTGCGTGCTCATTCATTTATAGATGTAGTTCTTCATTTCAGGAAAATTCTTTTGTATTGTAACTCTGAATGTATTCTTTTTTTTTTCTTTTTCTTCTTCTTTTTGGAGTAAAATCTACCCCAGAGAATTCAGGTATTTTTATGCTGGTCATTTTGGTGATTAGCATTCACTGTGATTATGCCTTGTCTTCACTCTATGTCAATGTTGATTGTCTTAATAATATTTCATATCTTAGCATCTTTTCTATAGTAACATTGGTGACATTGTTTCAGTTCTAGTTTTTCCATGTATCTACAAATCACTATATTGTTTGTGTCACTAAATGGGGGAAATGCTGCACCTAACAAGATATAATCATACAGATTATACAAACAGATGTATTCCCTTGTATAATTTCTGCCAACATGTACTATATGTTCAACCTTCCTAGCTTTTACTTGAAAATGTTGGGAAAGACCTATAGCTTCTTCTATCCCTGTTACATCATAAGAATGCTCACACATTTTAGTAACTGCAAAATCTAAAGTACATTATTACTCTAAACCTTAAATTGCTCTCCTTCCCCAGTTCATATTACTTTAAGCAGAGAGTCTCAGTAAGTAAAGAAGCTGTCACTGTCCATCCATCTACAGCTGCCTCACCAAATGGGCCTCTGAGGCTTGAGGAGCATCATCCAGTCAGATGTTTATCAGTGAGCCTTGGCATACTTCCCATGATGGGAGGAAGGTAAAAAGGGAGGAGAAAGGTTCTAATGACAGCTCCACTGACATTAACAATGCCTCTCTTCCAGCTAGCCACTTTCGACTGTCCTCTTATTCCAGGACTTCCTGCTATCCACTCCCTCTTGCATCAGCTGCTCTTTCCTGAAAGTTCTCTGAGGTGCACCTCTCTCACAATGCCTCTATGAAGCTATAAACCATGTTTTCTTCTATTGAATTGTATTTCAGATTTGTATCTAAATTCATTTATTTACATCACTGTTCATTTTTCTAAGTAATTGGTTACTCCCCTCAGTTGTAGCCCCTGTAGTAATCCCACCTGCATACTCATGGCCCATCACCACAGTCCAGTGTTCCCATTTTGACACCCTCTCCATGCCTAACCTATGATGTATGCCTCAGTTCTATCATAAACCGTTTATCATGCTCGTTAAACCACAATAAGCAATAGGAAACAGTAGCCCGCTTCCCTTAGTGCTCCCCTTGCATCACATCTCACTTGGGCCTAGGTAGAAGCCACACAGTCTTCCCTCCTCCCAAGGGTGATGGCGTGAGAATGGATTGCACCACACCCATACTTTCCCTCATGTGCCTCTAACCATAACTATCTGTGGAAGCCAGTGTAGGATATTCTCAAAATCTGGTAGATCAGCTTTACCTTGAAAGGATTTCATTTATACTGGTCTGACTGAGTGCTGGCACAGAGAGGCTGGTGCTAGGGGGAAAGGACTGTGTTGCTTATGCTATCCAAGAGTAGAGGATGCAGTACACGGAGCCAAGAAGAAGTGTGAGGATGGTCAGAAGGCAGAGTGAAGAGAAAGAGTCTGTCAGAAAAAGCAAGGAAGGACAGTATACACAATTTAAGATAAGCTGGTTTGAATGATTTTGTGGGCTTTGGAATAATGGTGCTATACCTCACACTGATGACTGAGGGCAGGAAAATACTAGTTTGTATATGAAGGATAAAAGGATAAATTATTTTGCCTGTGATCTGGTTGGATCCTATGTTATCTCAAAGAACTGCCAAGCACTGAGAGGCATATTTCTGACAGGCCCCAATGCTAGATCATAAAAGGTAGAGAAAACCTGGAAAGATAAAGTTCAGTCAATTGGTCCTGTGTGAGTGGGACCCAAATATAGAAAACACAGCTATCACAAACATCTCTTCACATATCTTCCATTGGTGATCTAACCTATGATATGAGGGCAATTGCATGCATTATACTTTTTAATGGATGTACATACAATAATTGGGATACATTCATACTAAAAAACAATGTTATTATACAGTTTGCTATTGATGCCCTAAAAAATTAACACAAATAAGGTGGCTTCACCTAACACAAATTTATTATTCCAATTCTGTTAATAGTAATCCACCACGAGTAGTAGTGGGCTGAAATCAAGATTTTAGTTAATAGAACTAGTCATTTCTCAAGGTTGGTGGTGACCCCCAGTGTGGGGATCATCTTTGCCTTATTGAAGGTTGCATTAATAGAGGTACCTTACCTTTCTCTGGCCAATAAGTGATAGACAAGTTTTCCCCAAGCATTGATTTTTTTTTAAGATTTATTTATTTATGCTTATAGAACTGACGTACAGGTAAGAGGTGTGGTGGGTAAGAGGATTCACCAGAGACAGAGTGGGGAGCAGAACAGGCAGATTAACAAAGTACACTGCTGAGAGGAGCAGCGGGCGGGTCAGAAGAGGTCTGCCACACCATGTGGGTCAGCTTCCTGGCTGGGGACCGAACCTGTGCTTCAGGGGCTTTAGAGTGTTTCATAATGTGGTGCTTTAAAACCCGTTGTGCCACCAGGGAGAGTCCCCCAAGCATTGAATTTTAAGTGGAGTGATTCAAAATTTGAATACACTGAGATTTCATCACACTTAAGGGAACCTGAAGTGCCTAGCCATTTTTGCATGCTTCCTTGATCCTCAGCATTGATTTCTACTTTTTTTCAGAAGACAGAATATTCACCCATTCCACTGATTCTTTGAGTTATACCTTGTATTTCCCAAGAAAATTTAGTTCCCCAAGTTAGCAACTCCATTTCTGTTGCTTCCTACCAAAAACAAGCGATACCTAGTGTTATGCTAAATAGAAGCAAAGAGAGAGATGCTCTGAATTGCAATTATGCTGTCAAATGCACAGTCAAACTATGTTTCTGTGTTTCTGTGACGTATTGGATGCTAAGAATCCCAGATCAATAATATCTTAGTAAAGCATAATACTTCATTTGGCCTCACTCAGGGAAGAATTCATTTTGTTGGGAGAAGTCAATGACAGAAGGAGAACTAATAAAAATTCAGTGTTTCCTTATAGTGATTTAGGTTTCTGCTGAATTTGAAATTTTTATGCCAATACTCCATGGGTCACTGATTTAGACAAATTAAAGGCATAAATCATATGAAAGCCATAATTGCAAGAGTGGCTTGGTTTTTACTTTATATTTATAAAATCTATTTGGTTTGCTCTGTTTTATTGTATCTGCTTTACCTGTTTTTGTTGTTATGCTACAACACTTTCTTCCTTAGGATATACATTTATCTAGGCTGCACTGCAGTGCTTTCAGACATAATGTTGAATCAGTTTGGGCACCCTAGGTTGTACCTGTTCACCAAATAGTACCAACCTCTATCAAAGGAAGTCACTTTTCCTGTGTTACCATTCATAATATCAGTCTAAGGAAAAGTCTTTTGGGAGATATCTGCATTTCAAAACTACTTAGCCAGCATATTCCAATGTGGAATTATTATTTTAAGAGATCTGTTCCTTAATTAATAATTAATTATAAATAATAGCTACTTTATATGCTAGATAGAGACAAAATAAGTTTAAATTATATAGTAACCCTATGATTTATGAATTTATTTTAAGCAACTTACAGAAGGAAATTAAAACTTAGGAACAGTAAGCAACATGTTAGAAATCAGAGACAGAGCTACGGTTTGAAAACAGAGCTGAGTGACTCACTCATGGCTCCCAACAACTCTAACATTTGTTTTTGACTCAACTTTCTTTCCATTTGCATCCTAACTGATTAAAAAATGTGTTTATATTCTATTTTTTTTCTTTCTTTTTTTTTTTTGAAAATGAAAGCACATATCTTTCTGAGTTATTAGAACTTGAAAATCTCAGTTAGGACTGACTCTTAAAACACTAAGAATCTAAACACTCTTAAGCCATCTAACCACTTTCAGAGCTATTCCTTAAATATTTACTATGGACACCCTGAACTATTTGATAAATCATTAATTAAAGTCTTTTTTTTTTTTTTTTGAGCAGTCATTTTGGGAACAACTCTCATGAAGGTGTATTTTCCAAGCATTTGTGCATTTGAACTATTGGTCCACCCATACTCATGTAAGGCAGCACATGGACAATTTCAGTGCAGAACTGATCCTTCTGTGGATGAATCACACTCATCCCTTGGAAGAAAACTAAGTGCTATAACTAGAGATCTGGGTAAAATCTCAGTGTGACCGAACCTTTCATTTTGCTATATGATGATATGATGACAGTAAACATTCAATCAAAGATAATGATTCCTGGCATTTTATAAGTGCTTTTGTTTCTATTTGCATTATTTATATATAATTGCATTGAAATATATACTACTTACATATAAATTCTTTGATGTGTTTGTGTGTATGTGTGTGAAATGTATGACTAAATATAGGCATTGAACTCAGAACAGAGGCTCAAATTTTGATTCTTTCACTTACTACCTACATGACCATGGGACACATAATTTAACTGCTCTGTGTGTTTGTTCCTCATCTGTGAAAACTGCATTTTTTTAATTCGGTTTAACAAAGCTTTGAGAATTAACTGGGCTAATCTTGCAAAGCACTCAGAAAAGTTTTCAAATTATTATAAATGTTTGATGAAGTGAGATATGTCATTTTATCTTAAAAGTTTTTCCTAAAGTGGCATTGCTTTACAAAGTTATATAGATAGGTTTCAGGTACACATCATTATTAGTCAACATCTACATATATTACATTTTCACTAAAATCACATTGTTTTAAGTCAGCATTTGATACTGACAAAGGTTCTCTCCAAAAAAATACTTCAATTTTGAAAATTCCTGAGTGAGTAGATCTTAAAAGTTCTGATCATAAGAAATAAGTGAAAAGTATGTTCTGTGACAAACAATGATAGAATTATTGTGGCAATCATGTCACAATGTACGCAATGATAAAATACTTGTCTTATACCTGAAACTAGTATAATGCTATTGTCAAATATGCCTCAACAAAATAAAGTTGTTGCAATTGCCAAGGAAACATCTAATGAATGTAGTAAATTGTTCATTATTTATTTTTAAAAATTATTTCCAAATAAATTACTATATCCCCATTATTCTACTGTCACAGGTACTGGGCTAAGACCACAGTTAGCAGAGGCTAGATTTTACTATTGTTCAAAACAACTCCAAATCCCATACTGAAGATTACAGTGGCTTGCAAGAGCATTCTTATTTCTGGCTAGTGCTTCATGTCAGTGTCAGTACCTGAGGAGGTTTCATGACAGCTCACAAATAAATGCTTCATCTTTGAAAAAGCAGCACATGAGTCTCTGCTGATCTCATGATAGAGAGGAAAAGGGAGCAGTGAGCAATCGCTCAATGACTTAATGTTTCAACTTGAATGTGACACATATCACTTCCACTTGCATTGCACTTGCCAAATGCTGGACATATCCTAGTCCAACTTTGAAGTGTCAGGGATATATAATTGTCCCACAGGGGAGGGAAGAAACATGTTTAACAATAGTACTATCGTGACCAAACCTACTCAGCATTAAATTAACTGACCTGCTACTATGTCAAGTCATTGTCTGCATACTATTACACATATTATATCTCATCTTCACAAAAATACTTAAAAGATGACTGTTTTGTTCCTTTTCTAGAAGTGAAGAAACTTACACAAAGTCTGATTTATTTAAGTATAATTCTTAAATTCAACTGAAATATTCAATTCAGCAATGAACTTTGTATTGCATCTCACTGTGTAGGTCTGATGATGACCAGGGGAGTCGTGACCTTTCCCAGCAGGGAACATAAGATTAACAGAGGGAACTGGTTACCAAGTAGTCATTTGATTGCAATCATGACAAATGATCAAAGAAGAGGTGTAGGATGGTATGAGAATGAATGCACAGAGGATGCATGTGAGGTACCTCTCAGAAAATGATCTTTGAACTAAAGTTCAAAATTGATGGATTAATGATGAATGTTATGGGTAGACTTTATGTGAAAAAAAATTCTGAGAACAGTCCTCATGGACTAGCTCCACCATTGCATGATGGCTGAAATATGTCAGAAGTCACAATCTGTTTTAAGGAACATAATAAAGGGGATTATACAGCCTAATAGTAAGGAGTACAGACTCTGAATCCATATCATCTGGGTTCCAATATTTTCCTACATTCAACTTATAGAAGATTAAACAATCTGCTTATTACCTTGTTGTATCAGTTACTTCAATTTCAAAAATGGAACTAGAAATGAAACCTACCTAAGAATCATTTTAGGTAGGTTTATTTTTGTAAAGCACTTAAAACTGGGTTGTAAAGCATTTAAAACAGTGTGGTGTTCTATAAGATCTGCCTTTCCCTGTTATTAGGAAGCACACAGAACAAGAAAGTGTGGCTTATCTATGGAGCAATAGTTGATAAGTTGTCAATTAGAACAATGAGCCATAGGACAGTAAAATTCATGTCATCACTCACTTGTGTGACAGTGTGAGTAAGATGCAAAAGGCAGGTGTCAACTCCCACTGTTCCCACAGAACAATACTGGCTTAAAGGTAGAAGATGCAGTACAGATGGGAAAGTCATCTATGGCTGAGAAGTCCTCAACAGAATGCTCCTGGATCTTGAAGAGTCTAAAGGTTATGTGAGGGAGCGAAAAAAAAAAGAAAAAGAAAAAAGAAAGGAGTAGGAGTGAAAAAGTATTGAGACAAGGTGAACAAAGAGCCTCTGACTTGTGCCTGGTCTGCAGAAGTATCTGGGGGTAGGAAAGCAAATGACATGACTGATCCAGAGCACCTATGCCCTTGACTCTACCTCCCTCCAGAAATCCACCATGTTCTGCCTGTGCACCATGGCTGGTGTGAGAAGGGTAGTGACCTTCAATAAAGCCTGCAGGGCAAAGCCTTTTAAGTGACCACTGTTGAATCAGAAAGATCATACATAGATTTTCCCTGGAAACAGATTCCTCAGTACTCATTCAGAGTTAAAAATGTGTGTGTGGCACTCATACTGTCCCTGTGAAGTTTCCCAGTTGCTGAACATAATATGATTGGAGTGAGAATCACTACAGGTCTTCTGGAAAGGTCTCTCTTTGATACTGTCCATCGTTTTGTTTGTTAGTTTACCTGTCTGTCCATTTTAATAACCTTCTGCCTCATCTCCTTGGTTTGCAAAACTGAGCTTCCATCAGGTGGAAGTAATTGCCAACAGTCCATTACCTTGTTCAGTGCCATTCAAGATCAATGTCTGGGGTGTATCAGCCTTGTCACTGAGGATTCAGACCCACTTGGAGCTAAATCCCGTGAATTGTTTCAATTAAGCAATTAAAAGAACAATATGACTGAAGTGAGATTAAATGACGATTCAAGATAAGACTGGAGGACAAAAAAGGACAAGATCAAAGTAGATGTGAATTGACCAAAGTCATACAGCTTAATCAATAAATAAAAGGCAGAACTCCAAGGCATGTGACCCTGATTCCAAAGGCTTGTTCAGTTCACTAGCCAACTAGAAAAGTAAAAGTACTTGAGTGTGATAAACAAAAACGTGTTTTGATACTCTCGTAAAATGGTACCATTAAAATAGTGGCTCTATTAAAAATAGCTATTTGTCAAGAATAGAAGCAATTTTGACCTAGGAGTTAAATTTTGATCTTCTGACTTGACAATAAAGAATAAAACCGAGTTCTATCAAATTAGTAGGAACTAACAGACGGGATGAATGACCTGAATCCTATGATCTCTCAGGGCAGATGTGGCTAATACCCTCTCCAGCATTTTGCTTTTATACAACCCAATGAGAGAAAAAGTAAATCTGAGGCAATGATACATCTGCTCATAAACTTCCATTTGTTAAATATGAAGCAAAATTCTGACAGCCATAAAACAGGGTGAACAGTTGTGTGTTTGTATTAAAATATCATTGAGATAAGCAATAACAAGATAGCCCAGCAAAGGAACATCTGCGATATTATCATGCTATTTCTGGCTGAGTCATCTCATGCTGGGAGAAAACACAGGGAAATGGAGATATAACTTGTGGTGTTCTTAATTGAGTTGAGAAAGGACTCAGTATTGGGGGGTTTTTTTGTTGTTGTTTGTTTTGTTTTGTTTTGTTTTTTTCTTCCCAAGGTAGTTCCTAGAGATGCAACAAGTATCATTAAAAAAACAAAAATCTGCTGGACTATGGTGATGGCACATGGATGACTTGGTGATGGGAAACCCGCAGGGATTACAATTGAGATGAAAAAAGAATGTACAAAATGATGTAAAAATAAACTATTGTATTACAAAAAAAATAAATAAAAGAAAAAATAAAAACAAAAAATCTAGCTAATTGTTACAGTTCAGTGCAAATAAGGCTCTATAATATATTTAAATAAAAAAAATCTGTTCTGACAACTCCTTGGATAAAATACAAGTCTTTAAAGTCTTAAAGTTAGTTAATCTGTCTCTTTGGGGGAGGGCTTTCTGCTTGAGCTTTACTGAAAAGATAAATATATCAGAAGTTTCTCTAATGCTACTCCCAGGTTCTTGCTATAAGAAAGCTCAACTAATCAGCAAAATCTCCTCTGTAATGGATACTAGAAATATGCTTACTAATTTATCAAATAAAACCTTAAATAAGAATGATTCATAAGAAAGAGACTTTCTTTACATTAATTCCACAAAATAAGATTGAACTAATGGAATCAAGATTTTATACAGTTGTAAAAAAACCCAAATGTAACTTTAAATTAACCTTTGGTTCTAGACTGATGGTAAAAATGCATCCATAGGTCCTCGCTGGTAGTGCAGCGGGTTAAAGCACAGCACTAAGAAGCTAAAGCCACTTCAGCATGAATTCGATTCCCGCCAGCCCTGGAGGTGACCACATGGCGTGGCAGACCTCTCCTGACCCACCCCTCAGCAGTGTACCTCGTCGATCTGCTTGTTCTGCTCCCCACTCTGTCTCTGGTGAAGCCACTCACCGCCCCTGCAGCTCTGGCCTGTACCCCAGTTCTGTAGTGCATAAATAAATCTTTTTAAAAAAATGTATCCACTGGCCCTCTCTGGTGGCGCAGCAGGTTAAAGCACAGCACTGAGAATCTAAAGCCGCTTCCGCATGAGTTCGATTCCCGCCTGCCCAGGAGGTGACCACATGGCGTGGCAGACCTCTCCTGACCCGCCTGCTGCTCCCCTCAGCAGTGTACGTCATCGATCTGTCTGTTCTGCTCCCTGTTCTGCCTCTGGTGAATCCTCTCACCCTGCACATCTCTGGCCTGTACCCCAGTTCTGTACGAATAAATAAATAAATAAATCTTAAAAAAAATGTATCCACTAAAAAAGATGTGGTACATAGTACATATATACAATGAAATATTACTCAGCAACCAAAAAAGAGAAACACGTCTTTTGCAGCAACTTGGATGGAACTGGAAAAGATCATGCTTAGTGAGATAAGCCAGAAAGAGAAAGAAAAATACTGGATGGTTTCACTCATAGCAGGAGTATAATGGACCAGGTGGAAAATAACAAAAATAATGAACAACCATATACCAGAGACATTTTGTGGGGGTGGAGTGGGGAATGGGATCAAAAATGGGGTGGGGGGAGGGAAATGCACGGGATATGGTGATGGCACATGGGTGACTTGGTGATGGGAAACCCGCGGGGATTACAATTGAGATGGAAAAAAAAATGTACAAAATGATGTAAAAATAAACTTTTGTAATAAAAAAAAATGTGTCCACAAAAAGATGAAATCATCTACCAAGTATATACAATTAAACCGTGGAAGTCAAAGGTTTATAGGAAAACATGGAGGTCCAAATATACAAACATTGGATTTGTAGACGTGAACAAATGATTTGATCACTCCAAGCATCAGTTTATTCCCCTACAAAAGGGAAAAAGCAATAGAATCTTCTCATGTAAATTTCTTTCATGGAATAAATAAGAAACTCTAAACTGCTAGAGCATTACCTTCTATTTATAACAGATAATATACAGTTCTTATTTTCAGTTCACTTAGAACTGGTATACTAGAATTTATGTAGCCATTTCACTATATCAAGTTACTTCTGATATACAATAAAAAAGAATGAATGAATAAAATCTTTGAACACTCAATTTCTTTTAAAAGACACAAAAAACATGTACTTCTAAGGGTTACCAGAACAGGTACAGTTTAGACCACAAGTTCTTAACAAGACCTTTTCCAACCCCAGCAGTGCAAATAATAAAACAGACTTTACTGATTGATTAAGGACAAAAACTAAATTGATCAGATGATTCTGCCATTTAACTTTCCAGGGGATAGCAAAAAATAGGTATGCTTATCCTGATTCCTAACTAGGAGTTGGTTTTTGGTACAGCCGTAACATGTGTACAGAACATCTGAATCACAAACATCCTCATTCTTCCCAGATATCTCCTGGAAGCAGAGAGATTACAGGCCTAAACTCATTCATATAGGCAAATTCAGAATCAGACATGCCAATAGGATGTGCAACAAATTTTAAAGACAAGGATCTCCCTGTGCAGATATGCAGGTTTCTTTGAAACCTAGATCTCTTTGAAACCTGTCTTCAGTCAAGGATACAAAATCAACAACTGGTGACTTGAAACAGAAATTTCTTTTAAGTATTATGAACTAAAGTCATCAATTTAGGTTTGTATTCTTTAATAATAGAAGCTGTAACTTGATATAATACCTTTTATCCTCAGTTTATTGATTAGAGAGTACATTAAAAGTGTAAAACATTAAATAAACTCATTGGAAATACAGAACATTTAGAAGGCTTGTTATATTTCTCCCTCATGGTTTCTATTTAAATATACACTGATACAAAGATGCAATACATTCAAACCTTTCTTTCAAATGCAGAACACACTGTTCTTTATGACATCTCTATGAGGTACAAACACATTGGTGTTTTGTACACTATGGGACTAATTTCTTCCCAGTTTGATGGATGTTCATCGGAGCACAATAGAACTGGCACTCCTGGAGGGGAACAGCATGGCAGTGTTACTGGTTTTTCAAATGGTGGTTTCCCAGTAGACTCATCATCCAAAATTATTTCATACCTTATATATCTGCATATTCTTCCTATAAACCTTTACTTTGAGTTACCAGCATTTATGTCCCTGGTCTGTGTGAGTTCGTACAGGTGTTGACTTCAGCCAACATCGAGGGACGTCCATCATTTCAAGTTCTAGCCTCATGCCTATCAGAGGTGCCTCTGCCAGACCCACAGGAAAATTTCAGGACCACCAGATCCCATCAATACAGTAACTGTACAGCCTGAGTTGCTAAAATGAATCATTGGTACCTGAAAACCTAAAATATCTTTAGTGTATATCAGGACTCACATTTTCAGAATTTGCAACCCCAGGAGGAATTTATTGCTACTTGCCAGTATCCAAAAACATCTTTAGTGAAATTGGCAGGAATATAGCAGCACATATCCTCGAGACATTGATGATCTTGCTTTATGTGTTAGTTTGGATTTCCATTTTTATAAACACACTATTTTTTATCATCCAAGAATCTATTTGTCATCCTTCATTATAGTTTACATAAGTGTTTATATTGATTGTTTTTTGATTGTGTCTGAACTCTTTGTCTATGGACAAAAAAGCAATTTCCATGACAAATTGCCATTAGTTATTATCTTTGCTATTTACAATATACATTTAAAACTACATGTTTTTATGTATGTATGTATTTTTAATTGAGCTATATGCTTATAGACAACTGGGACAACATCCATTTTTAACTACATAAAACCTCTAGTTATTGGATTATGTGAATAAAATAAGGCTTCCATCTAATTTCTAAAATAATACAGAACCTGTATTTATGCACTGGCATTCATGCTTTTCAATGTAACTGATTTCCCAACAATGCAATTTTAGCTTATATTTATGTGAAAATACAAGAATTTATATTTATACCAAATTAAAAAGAAATATGAACTAATGCATCATTTCTCTATGTATGATTTAGATTCCATTGGAGTTTTTTTTTTTTAATATAAATCATGGTTCCTTCTTCAGACCTAATGAACCAGACAATGTAAAAGTTATTGTGGTGTGTTACTGTTTGGATCTAAAGATGGAAGATGATGATGATGGTTCCCATTTTAAATTAAGGAAAGTGAGACGAGGAAAGTTAAGGAATTTGTCCAAGACCATCTTGTTATGTAGTAACAAGACCAGGAATTGAATGTATGTGCATCCAAAACTAAACTCTAACCTTTCCCACATTGCTTCAAGAGATAAACTAAATGTGTATGACAAGACTGGGGGCATTCAGGAAGGTATGAACATAGACCCAAATGTATATGGAATTTAGAAACAACAAACTTATGTAAAAGGTTCACATAAAATATAGATAAATAAAATAAAGGAGGCAAAGACAACATGAAAAGGCTGGAAGAAGAGAATGGGAAATTTTTCAAGGAACTATAGAGAATTCCTATTGACCCTAACTATTGGGTCTTGCTAGGTTTAAAGTTTAACTGATAGAGCAAATACCCAATCTCTTTCCCTCTTCATTGATTATCTAATATCTGTGTCTCCATCTTCACCCTGGCTTCCACTCACTCATCAAATTCTGAGACATAGACCTTTCATCTCTTCACAAGACCATGATGTTTTCCCACAACTAGCCATTATTTCCTTATGTCATCCTTCATATTTCACAACCAATTCTTAACTGCAATTCTATTTGTTTACTTATTTGAGCTTTTCCCATATCCTTATGTACTTATTTATTTTTGGTGAGAATTATGGAGAAGCTGCACATGAGAGTTTGTTATGAACTATAATATATAGAAACAGATTAAGAAACTATTTTTTTTTCTATTGTCACTGAAGTACTATTATTCTGTATCTTGCTAGTGTTTTCACAGTATAAGCTCCTCCCCACCAAAGCACCCACAGTCCATTGTGCTCTCATTGCTACCCTCCCTCAATTCTCATTCCTCTTAAAGATGAAGAACAATGGTTAAGTCTCAAAGATAGCCTTAAAATTTATGGGTACCAAAAAAGTTATAGAAATATCAGCCTTTGACTTTGTTGCTTTATACCTACAAATAAGTGACATAATCTGTTACTTCTACTTCTGGTTTATTTCACTTAGTATAAGCCTACCCAGCTCCATCAATGTTGCTGAAATGGCCTGAATTTATCTTTTTGACTGCTGAGTAGTATTCCACTGCAATCCTGTGTGTACATGCCATCCTTTCCCATGCTAAAACCACCTACTCTGGCACATTACATGTTATTCCATTTAATTATGCTAGCAGTTATCTCCCAGTCATAAGAAGCTTAGTGCTTTTTCTGGAAACTCCAGAAGTAGTTATTCCTTTAGGAGGTATTCAAGCACTACCTTATTTACTAGGAAATCTCTGCTTACCACACTATCTGCTCATAATTGTCCATCAGATATTATGTGTCAAGTCAGTGAAAAGATGGACAAATTGGCAAGAAGATGACAAGAAAGATGAGAAAAGATTAACAAAGCACCATCCTGAAAAACTTTACAAAGCAAGTTAGACATCTTGGATATGCAACTCAAGTAACACATTTAATACTACAATGTTCAAACCACAGTTAATGGAGAAAAAGAATGTTTTCAAGTTATCTCTACAGAGTGTTCATTAAATCTAGGAACATGGAAACTATTTCACTTCCTATAATTGAAGATTTCTTTGATGATATATAATAATAATCACATATTATTCATCTCTACTTTTTGAATACTCATAGACATTAGCTATGCATAAATGACTTCCACAATCCCTCTTTCCCAATTTCCATTTGATGTGGGGACACTCGCAATTCCTTTAACCAGAGAAAAGGGAAAAATATTTGATAGAACAGGCTGATCTGGAATGTCTCATTACGTGAGAACATACTACCTACAGGATGGCCTTTTCTATCACTGTGCTCTCCCCAGTCTCCAGCTGGCAGGGAACACTGGTCAAGAGATTGTCCTTGGTCTCACAAATACTAAGTGCAGACCCAGTGTGACCTTGTGCTACTCTAGACTTTATACACCTATAACTCTGTATACTCAGGTAGCATTTCTGCAGTACCCTTGCCCTGGGAAGGGATTAAATTCATAATGCTGTGGTTATTTTAGAAGGGGCCATCAGCAAGTAAGAATTTTCCCCAAAGGCTCCTCTGCTTTTAAAAAATCATTTTTAAAATAGAACTAAATTACCCTAAGGAAAATGAATAATATGGAAGAAAACAAATTGAATAAAAGGCTTGGCTATCTACAAATTAGGAGAGATTATTGACCATCTACCAAAGCATAAAGGAAACAAAGGTCTAGAATATTCAAGTGAAAGAATGTACTGCACATGAAGAAAAACCCTCCTATGTGATGCTACATACTGCCATCTAAACCTCCATCCCTGGCACTGAAGGTAATTGTCCTAGTAAAGGAAACAATATTCACATTAGCTATGTGTACTGTTTACTGGAGTTAATTTTATAAAGGATTAGAAATATTTAAAACACATGAAAAATCACTATGATAAATTTTTCCACAATGGTAGAGAATATAGTCCCCCCCTTAGCCACTTACCTCCAGAGCTGGAACTGGCACCTGTGGCAAGATAATCACTTGGGGACAATATGCTATCAATTTCTTTAAAATTAATATTTCTCTCTCAAAAATTAAAGGTTTCAGATTTTCAATAATTATTATAATATTGCAGGATTTGGAATTATACATCCCATTTTCAAAGGAAAATCTCTCTTTGCATCTTTTGCAGTTAGAACAAGAAACATACTCCTCTTAAAACTGCTTCTTTATTTCTTATTGTTGTGTTACAGCACAACCTTCTGTGTATAGCATACAAATGATAGGTGGTAAAGATATTGTGGGTTTGCATGCATAATAAACATGGTTTCATTTCAGTAGTTGGTGAGTATTTCATAATGCAAGAGTAGAAAATGGTACAATTTGAATATTTTGGGAGGCTTCAATATATATTCTCTATGCATGCACATACATATTTACATGCAGTTTTCAACATTCTTATTTACAAGCAAATAGCCAAATAGGCAATTATTTGCATGTGGGCCAAGATGACACACTCAATGATTTGGGAAATATAGGCTAGTTAACTAACTCATTATTGCAAATAGAAAATTCAAGTAAGGTGTATCAGTTATTTGAAGCCCAAGCCACTGTAGACAGCATATTTCCCTCAGAATCAAATTTAGGAGCTATGTTTAGAAATAAGCCCTCTCACTTTTGTAATATTTAAGAGAACACAGAATTATGAAATATTCTGAAAGAGCCATTTTAGAGTAAACTGTGGCCCAGCACCTTCCGATAAAAGAAGCCAGAAAATCAAAGCCAACACATTTCTTCTGGCTTTATTTTTACTCCTAGGCATACTATGTGAGTTGGGCTATAGCTTCTAAAACACTTAGTTACTTGAATTACAAATGGTACTATCTATAGAGTAGTAAAATAAATAAATAAAAGCCAGATGAGTCCTTATATTAGTATCAGGACAGCTGTTCAAGTCAAGTATTTGAAATTACTCAAAGGAAGTGTAAAGAAGGTGCAGACATTCTACATGACAGGTTCTCTGGGTGAGTCACATGTCATTTGTGTGTGACAGATACAGTCAATGGTCCATCAATGCCCATCCTGCTAAAACAGTGAATGAAAATGACTGATCTACAATTTGCATCCTCTTTTCAGTCCATCAACAGAACATTATTAAAACCAGTCAGCCAAAACCCATTAGAACAGCACTCACGTATGAAACAATGCCCAGGTCTGCTTGTTCTCCATTTTTATGCACTGCTACAGGACTATAAATATTCATCGTAATGTAACTGAAAATTATTGAAGTGAGAAAAAAGAGAAACAGGGAAGCCATTTGCTTCAATTCATAAACAGCATCTGTTGGGAAGTTATTCATAGATTGCTTCAGGGCCTGCTGAGCAGCAAGCCCACAGAAAAGGATGCCATTGCAAGCAAATTGGCGCAAACTGCATGGAGATGCTATTAGACATGATTCACTGACAGCCAGGGAGAATGATCAGGCGCTGGGTTGTTTTATGTGTTCTTTTATCGCTGGGACACAGAACCACCCTCCAGCCAATGTCTCACACAGTTCAAATGTGAAGAGCAACCTTCTAAGTGGTTTAAGGCCTAACCAGTGGCTAGAGAAAGTTAGAAACAGCAGCTCAACTTCAGGTGATGAGGCTTGTTCATCTGCCCACACCTTAGGCACACTCTAAATTCTGCCTGTGCAACCTGGCAGATTTGAATGTCTCTGGTAGTACATCAAAAATTAAACATTAAGGGGAAAAAAGGTTTCTAGAAGACTGAAGCTAAACTGTTTGTGTGTTAGACCTAAAAAGAATGAAATTGTTGACTACTCAACAAACCAACGCTAAGAAGAAAAATTAAAAAGGAACTCTTTCCAATCTGGCATTAGTGGCAAACTCATTTTTCATCAAATGCTGGATTTATGGTTTCCTAGTCAAAGCCCAAAATTCAGTTCAAAGAAAATAAACACAGCAAGAGCTTTCAAATGTGAAGTGATCATGAATAAAATAGATGGGTTGATTTAGTAACTGTTTATACTTGCATATTGATTTATGTGTTTGTGATAAAAAAAAAA
>NW_004567105.1:47393602-47411790 GCF_000260355.1 Condylura cristata
GGGGGGGCAATGTTGACTGTCATCCATTTGAGGATGAATCCACTGATCAATCTTAGTATCACTGAAATGGATTACCAGACACAATGTGTCCCTAATCTGAGGTAACAGCAAAGATAAATCCTTCCATAAACCCTTTTGCATGCATGTGAGCACACACACAAAAATTGGATGAAACTTTAGGTCTTAGTGCTTTACAGACAAATATAAGGAACGGAAGAACACATGAGGAATACCATGGTGGTACCATGGGCAAAATCCAGGCTATGGAAAACTATAAAATTAGCTTGGTGGCCCCAACAAGTAAGTTGCCTGGAAAAGATGGGGCTAGGGAAATGAAGAGAGGAGACTTCTGCATATATCAACTCAATACAATGCATAGACCTTTTTGGATGCTGATTTGAAAACCTACACATCCCTCCACACTGATGGTTCTAAAAGATCTTGTGAGTATTTTTGTACTGCTATTATATGTTAAGGAATATTTATCATTTAGAGATACATTCTAAAGTACAGGCTTCCCCTCAATTCATTTGGAATATAAGAAACATGGCATAGAGATAAAACAAGAATTTACATGGTTTGCTTATTATAGAATCCAGTTAATGGAAACAGGTCTGCTAGTCTATTTTCTCTACTCTGAAATTTTCCATAACTTTTATAACTTTATAGTTAACTTATCCACAGTCATGCTGGAGTCAGCTCACTCTAGTTCAGGACAACTGTTTGTTAACCTTTCAGAAAATTTCCAAGTCTGGCTTGAAATCAGTTATAGTGGGTACATTTACACTGTTGAGTAAAACAATTGCACTGTGAACTCAAAGTTGAATAAAAGAGAAATTTATAAAAGAAGTCACTGAGAGTCAAACTAAGACCGCAGACCTGAAAAGCAACCGCAGACCTGGAAAAGTCACATTTACCCCAGGTGAATAGTCTCTGTCCTCTGAATTTTGGGCTTTAGTTCATGTAGGTAAGTTATATATGCAGAAAGAATCCAAAATTATTTTTTAACAAAGGAAAGAGACATTAGTTATTTTTTAACAGTTTTATATAACTAAAGGAGATTGTTTTTTAGCAAACTTAGTTTACTGGTTAAGGAGAACACTGCTCACAACTTCAAAGCAATCTCTTAATCTTACAGAGCTAATTCAGTCAGTGTTATCTGGCCTGGGAACATACAAGGACCAAAGTGTATTTGAATCTCTTATCCTAAAATGACCCTGACAATGTGGGGTATGGTATCTTAGTCAGGCTAATCTCTTATGTTCTTTCTTCCTACAACTCATTATGACAGAGGTGCTCTGTTGACTCTTTTGTATGTTCCTTTGCTTCTCTTCCCAGGGTTCTTCACAGTAGAATAAATTATTATTCTACTGACTCTACCCTCTTGAAGTGAACCTGGCAGGGTGGAAGTAGACTGTTTCCCACAGAGCAAAAGGTAGAATTTTCTTTTCTTGGTCCACAACATTGTGGAAGTCATATATTGCTACAGTCAAGACATGTTTTTTCCCTGAAGAACTGATTGTTATAATTAACCAGCACACCACTGCTTGTGATTCTGCTGCCTATTACACAGAACTCCATATATAATTAGGAAACATTATTGGCTTTTCAGGTTAGATTGTCCTCTGAATTCCCTTCTCACCAACACCATTTAATAGTTGTTTCAGATCCCAAGGTATGGCAATTTTATGGTCCCACCTGAAGCATTTCACCTTAGTTCACCACAGCCTCTTAGTAAGTGCTACATAAGGACCAAAGTGTATTTGAATCTCTTATCCTAAAATGACTTTCACAATGTGGGGTGCAGTCAGGCTAGTATCCTATGCTCCTTCTTCCTACAACTCAATATGATAATCATTCCTTAAGTCCTTACTATTTCACCTTCTATCAAAATGTACTTAATCTATGGCTCCTTTCCCCTAAGACCTCTCTGACCTAGCACAGAACAAAAATGCTGAGCTTAACTGACCCAGCATAAGTAGGAAGAAGCCTCACCTTTTCAGAAAAAAAAAAAAAAGTCTTCATAAGCTTCCCATCTTTTGACAGGCTTCATATTCATAGGTAATTCTATACTTCTGAAGTTCTATCATATACATTGATTTATTTATATTTATTTTGTTCTTCACTAAGTGGTGGCTTATTACATACAAGATCAAACCTCATTAGCACATTGTCTAATTAAATCTTAAGAGTGAAAATATGAACTAAAAAAGGGACTGAAATTTTCCTCCTGACAAGGAAGGACATAAGCCAAAAAATAAACTGAGTTTAGTCAAGTATCTTATCTAAGGTTACTTGGATAGACACAAACTCAAATCAAACCTCAAAATATCTCCTATCACAATCCAAGAATCTTTCTAAAAACCGCCAATTTGTTAGTTAGGTGAACAAGGAGGGTTTTCTCTCTTCTTTAAAGGAAACTGTGTAAACATAAGAACCACAAAAGAATTTTTCCAACAGCATTTTTTTTTCTTTCCCACATAAATGACGTGAGTGTGAAGGCTACCAGCAGCTAAAGTCCAATAATAAGCTTTTATTAAGTTCTCCACAGTGAATGGTACACCTGTTTCATTATTTTCAGGAAATGAAAACATCCTTGATTTTAAGAGAAGAGGATGTTGGCTCCTTCAATCTGTAGTTAGTCTGTATTGCCAAAAGGGTGTGTTTTGTTTAAAATACTGTGATTTGCAAAATTATGTGTTTGTCATTATGGTTTCTTTATGCATTTCAACACAAGCCCTGCCAAGCTTGCACGGGAACTATTTAGGAGGATAGGGCTGTTATTTCATTAACATCTAAATTTATAGCATTTATGTCCTCCTCAGACTAGATTCCGATGTCAAACAATACCACCAACCCTGGTGGTTTCCTTTGCTTATCCACAACTATTAACACTAACTTGAATCCTGCAACTGAGAAAATGGTCAAGTGTTAGGAGCAAAATGCGATCTCCATGATAACACTAAATAAATGAAACATGAAAATATGTTCCCTCTGTGCTCTTGGCAGAAATTTGAGTAGAAATGAAGTGTTTCTTATTAATTCCACTATCTCCATTTAAATTTATGCATCTGTCTATTTTGTTGTTGACCACCTGCCACATGCCCAAATCTGGGATAAGAATTTGGGATATGAGGTAAAAGACCCTAGTATGGAGAAACTCACATGGATGTGAAAAGGATAATAAAAAGTAAATGCAAGCTTATTAGAGTATGCCAAACACTAAATGCAAAAGATCACTGGGAGCACAAAGGAACAACTAGCCTTCAAGCTTGGGTTAAAAGACATATTCTTTTTGTAAATTATTTATTTACATACATTTTACATCATTGTATGTGTGTATGTGTGTGGGTGTTTTACAATGTTTGCTTTCTTTTCTCAGGTGTAGTCCCTATAGAATTTCCACCACCAATTCACCTGTGCACACCACCATAGTCCCTTGTGTTTTTCCTTCCCTTCTTTTGATGCCTCCCTGACCTCCTCTCCCCTGAAGGGTGTCTCTGATTTATAATTGTCTCCTTTTTGTTTTGTTGTATGTGTTTTTTATTTTTATTTTCTTCTGATCCCTTATTAGGGATCCCCTATATTCCTCCTATAAGTGAAGCCATCCGATATTTTTCGTTTCCCTTCTGGCTTATTTCACTGAGCATTAAGACAAGAGAAACACATGCAAGAAATTAAAATAGGGGAAGAAGGTATAAAACTATTACTACTTATAGGTGATATGATAATATACATAGAGAACCCTAAAAATTCCACAGAAAAGCTAATCAAAACAACTAACCAGTGATGGGAAACCCGCGGGGATTACAACTAAGATGGAAAAAAAAATGTGCAAAATGATGTAAAAATAAACTTTGTAATAAAAAAAAAAAAACTAACCAGTTTATGGTCCAACCACTATAAAGAGTTATGTGGAGGTTTCTTAAACAACTAAAAATGGACCTCCCATATGGTCTAGCACTTTCACTCCTAGGAATCTACCCAAAAGACACAAACACATTAATTAAAAAGAACACCTACATCCTAATGCTTATTGCAGCAAAATTTATAATAGGTAAGCTATGGTAGCAATCCAAATACCCAAAAATAGATGACTGGATCAAGAATAGAATATCATTTACACAATGGAATATTACTAAGCAATCAAAAGGATAAATACCTGCCCTTTAAAGCATCATGCATGGAGCTGGAAGGGATTATGCTCAGTGAAAATAAGCTAGAAAGAAAAGGGAAAATATCGAACAATCTCACTTATAGGAGGAATGTATAGGAACCGCAAAAGAAATCGGGGGTGGGGGGGTAAAGGACTACAATAAAGTAAAAATCAAAATCATGGCCTTCCCTGGTGGCCAGCGGGTTGAAGCACTGCACTAAGAAGCTGAAACCACTTCCACATGAGTTCGATTCCCGCCTGCCCCGGAGGTGGCCACATGGCGTGGCAGACCTCTCCTGACCCACCCGCTGATCCCCTCAGCAGTGTACTTCGTGGATCTGCCTGTTCTGCTCCCCACTCTGTCTCTGGTGAAGTCTTTTGCCACCCCGAGTCTGTGGCTTGAACCCCAGTTCTTATATGCATGAATAAATAAATCTTAAAACAATACTTATGGAGGGCCCTCCCTGATGGCACAGCGGGTTAAAGCACAACACAAAGAAGTTTAAACCACTTCTGCATGAGTTTGATTCCCGCCTGCCCCGTAGGTGATCCACATGGCCAGGCAGACCTCTCCTGACCCACCCGCTGCTCCCCTCAGCAGTGTACTTTGTCGATCTGCCTGTTCTGCTCCCCACTCTGTCTCTGGTGAATCTTCTCACCCTCCGCATCTCTGACCTGTACCCCAGTTCTGTACAAATAAATAAATAAATCGTAAAAAAAAAATACTTATGGAGTAAAATACTTATGGATTCTGGTTCTTAGTAAATGCTCAGTAAATATTTAGTGACTAAATGAAAAATAGTACTTTTTTCAAATTAGGAATCCTAATTTGTTACTACCTAATTCTATAAGCTGTGAATTGACTATAACAGTAACTTCTAAAATTCTTATATGTATCATAGAATAATCGATGCCAGCTTTAAGGAATTTTAAGATGCCATATTTTTCCACTAATATATTTTGCAATTGACAGAATATGGTGAAGAGGGCAGATTTTGGAATTAGATTTGTAAAGATTTTAATGTTGACTTTATTTTCTAGCCATATAACCTAAAAAATGTTTCTCAAATTCTCCCCAGGCTTGATTTAGTCAATAAAATAAAGAATGTATAACTGTCAAGATTGTTAAGAATCCTTATTGATTCATTCATTTAAAAAATATCAATTGTGGGGACCTCCCTGGTGGTGCAGCGGGTTAAAGCACAGCACTAAGAAGCTAAAGCCACTTCCGCATGAGTTCGATTCCTGCCTGCCCCGGAGGTGACCACATGGCGTGACTGACCTCTCCTGACCCGCCCGCTGCTCCCCTCAGCAGTGTACTTCGTCAATCTGCCTGTTCTGTTCCCCATTCTGTCTCTGGTGAAGCCTCTCGCCACCCTTGAGCCTCTGGCCTGTACCCCAGTTCTGTATACACAAATAAATAAATCTTTAAAAAAAAAATCAATTGTTTATCAAATGTGAGAAACATTCAAGATATAAGTATCAATATCAACAAAGAGTCCTACGCCTGCCATTATTTAGTTTATATAGAAAAGAAAGTGAAGGTGTATTATTTCCTTGGGACTCTGTAACAAATTACAGTTGACCTTGAACAACATAAGTTTGACCTTCTTATACCCACTCATTTATACATGGATTTTCTTGTAAAAAGTTGATGTAAATTTACATTATCAATAAATTTAGTACAATACTATAACTGTATTTTCTCTTGTGATTTTACTAATATTTTCTCACTATACTATATAGTATATACTATACTGTACTAGTATAGTATCAATACTAATGTTGATAAAGTATTGATAGATACTTTATAAAGATAGTTTATAAGTAATATTTCTAATCAACAACAAACTATTAATAACTTAAGTTTTAAGTTTTTTTTTTAAAGATTTATTTATTTGTGCATACAGAACTGGGGAACAGGCCCGAGGCTCTGGGGTGGTGAGAGCCTTCACCAGAGACAGACTGGGGAGCAGAACAGGCAGATTGACGGAATACACTGTTGAGGGGAGCAGCGGGCGGGTCAGGAGAAGTCTGCCACACCATGTGGTCACCTCTGGGGCAGGTGGGAATTGAACTCATGCGGAAGTGGCTTTAGCTTCTTAGTGTTATGCTTTAACCCACTGTGTCACCAGGGAGGGCCAAGTTTTAAGTTTTTACGGAGTTGAAAATGTTATAAAGATTTTCATCTGCTTGTGAGTGAGCTCCCTTAATCCTCATGTCGCTGTATTACAAAGTTTGTGGCTTAAAACAATAGAAATTTATAGACTCACACACTGGAAGCTAGAAGACCAAAATCAAGCTATCTATAAAGACAGACCTATCACCTTCGGACAAATTCTTGCATGCCCTTTCTAGCTTTTGGTGGTTAATAAATACTAGAATTTCTTGGGTTGTAGATTAATTAGTTCAATCTCTGCTTTTGTTGTCAAATGGCATTCTCTCAATTTGTCTGTTTATCCAGATTTCTCTCATTTTACATAAGGACATCAGTCCCTTAAAGGCCTAACCCAATTTGACCTTAACTTGAATACATAAGAAAAGTCTTTTTCCAAGTAAGGTCAGACGAACAGGTCCCAGGAATGAAGTCTTCACCATAACTTTTACTTTGGGAGTAGGGGGAGAAAGGGTAGACACAATTCAACCCACATCAGCAGATAATCAACATTTGACAAGGTAATGTCATCCCAATATCAGGACTTCCAAGAGGCCCCTCAGTAAATGATGGCTACTATGGGATACTGTTATTTTGTTCATATTTCACAGATAAGGGCATTGAATTTGCCATGCTCAGCAAGCAGGATGAAAATCAATATAATGGAAATCAGAATTCTGGCCAAATAACTCTACTCTTCGTGGGAGAAAGGCTCTCTTCAAACAGCAAAATCTCCAGATGTGTAGGTATTCATGTTTTTCACTATTAATAATTATTTATTTACTTTAATGCATTTTAGAATATGACCAGCACTTAAAATTTATGATCACAGCAGTTCTTACGATGTGCTAAATACAGAGATATAGTTTAAAACAATTTGGCATTTAAAGTGAATCAATTTACAGGAAAAAATGAAAAAGAGATAAGTAGTATAGCAAAAAATACTGGAATGAGACTTGGATAATTCGAGCTTCAGAAATGCCATCACCCACAAGATATTACTTTGTTCATACTGTCAAACAAACTAGCAATCATGTCTATCTGTCTTGATATGGACCCAAAATGCAGCTTGCGAAATTTTCCAGTTGGGGCAATAAATATAAAGATTGTACAATGTTTTCATGTCAGTTGCCTTTTAAACTAAGAATCACTTCTCTCAAATTCACACTGTGAATGCCCCTTAAGTGCAATTTGAAAATTATAAGTAAATTAATTAAGACTATGTAATAATGGGATAAAGGCATACAAGTTGATCATGGGGTTAAAATTGGAAATTCAGAAATAAACTTATGTATGCACAGACTGCTGACTTTTAACAAGCATGTAAAGACAATTCATTTAGGGGGGAAAATGTTATGAGAGGAACTACATTTCCATATATATATATATATAAAACCAGTGGAGGCATGCATATGTTTGTGCATACACACAAATATTTTCTCCCATTTTGCAGGCTAACTTTGTATTTCTTATCCATGTCATCTGAACTACATTTTCTTTGATTTTTTTGTTTTAGATGCCATATCTAAGAAACCATTGCCTAATCCAATGTTATAAAACTTAACCCACCTTTTTTTAAGTATAGTTTTAGCTCTTATATTTAGTTCTCTAATGAGTTTTGAACTTTGTATATAGATTTTTTTCAGTTTTTGTGTACTTCTGGGTCTAATTTCTCCTTTATTTTTGAAAGATAGTTTTGATAAGACTTATTGGTTGATGGTCTTTTTTCTCAGCTTGCATTGAATATGACATCCTACTCTGGTCTCCATGTTTCAAATGAGAAATCACTTGTCAAAATCTTGTTGAGGATCCCTTGTAGGAGATGAGTCATGTCTCTCTTGCTGCATTTCACTTCTTGCCTTTCAGCAGTTCAGATATTTCTCTTTGCTTTAATCTATTTGAGTTTAAATAACTTGAAGCTCTTTGAGCTTCTTGGATATATACACGGATTTTGTAAATCAAATTTGAGAAGGTCTGGTGACTGTTTCTTCACATATTCTTTATATTTGTTTCAACCTCTTCTGTCCTTCTGGAATTCCCATTGTATATATGTTAATATACCTTAATGTCTCCTCTCCACCCTCCTCTGTTCCTCAGACTAGAAAATCAATTGGCCTATCTTCAAGTTCAATAAATCTTTCTGCTACCCACTCAAAATCTAATGTTGATATGACTACTTAAGTTTTTTTTTATGTAACTTTATATTTTTTGACTACAGAATTTCTATTTCACTCTTTAATAATATCTTTAAGTTTATTAATAGTCTTTATTTGGCGAGAAATTGTTTCATTTTCTTTAGTTTCATATGTATGGCTTCCCTTAGCTTTTAACATATTTTAAATTGTTAATTTCAAGTTTTTATTTATTCAAATATGTTGACTTCCTTACAAATAATTTCTATTGTTTGATTGGTTGATTTCACTGTCTGCACTATATTGTTTCTTTTTTCATGTCTCCTACATTTTGTGAAAATGTATGTTTTAAATAACATAATGTGGGAACTCTGAATATCACATTTTATTTGCTCTGCATTCTTGCTTACTGTTTTTTTTATTATTTTAGTGATTTTTCTGAACAAATTCAGTAAAGTCTGTATTATTTGCCTTAATAGGGCAACTAAACGTCTGATTAATTAGCTTAGTGGTTGCTAATGAACGAAGAGAGTTTCTTAATACACCTGAATCAATAAAAGTCCCTGTATTTGCTCTGTGTGCATGATGGGCACATCCTAACAGGCAAACTTTAACACTCAGTGCTGGTCATATTCTCGTCAGTCAATTATCATTTTTATATTAGTTTGTAATTCATATTTACATAGTCTAAAAACAGTCATAGGTAAAAATTGAGGTCATTTCCGGGTCTTTCCTGTGTATTCACATAGACCCAGCATGTTTAAAACCCTACACACATAGGTGGTCTTCTAAATTCCCAGGAAAAGGTTAGCATTTTTTAAGTCATTTATGGAATTCTCATTCTCTAAATTTTTCTTTTAAGTTCTTTGGTTAAACAATTGTTTGCTCCAACTGCTGTTCATTCCCACAGTAACTATGTGAAGTTAAACAATTTATTCTAAATGCTTTTGACAAAAGTCACCAAGAAAAAGACTTTTTCCATTGGGTGAAGTGTATTTAAGTCAGATGAAAGAAAGATTGCATTCCAAGTGGGGTGACCCCAGGAAACATCAAGTAGGTCAAATAATGATAGTTCTCTGAGAAGGTAGAATTGACAAAGTTCCAAGCACATTCTACTCCTGCAGCTCTGTTTTTCAACATGATTGTGGTGTGCTAATTTTCAGTGTTATTGTGGAGTGCAGAGAAAGATAGGAATAGAGAAAGTAAAATACAGCAATGTTCATTTAAACAAAACTCACTTGATTTTCTTGAATAAATTGTTCACGAAAATGCTGCAGGACTTTAATTAACAAAAATGGAAAACAAAAAAAAAGTTGAGGACCTTCCCTGGTGGCCCAGTGGACTGGAGTGCTGCACTGCAAAGCTAAGCCAAGCCACGTCCGCTTCAGTGCGAGTTCAATCCCTACCCCAGAGGTGACCCACATGGTGCAGGAGACCCCTTCTGACTTCCCCACTGCTCCCCTCAGCAGTGTTACTTTGTCAATATGCCTGTTCTGCTCCCCATTCTGGTTTCTGGTGAATCCTCTTGCTGCACCTGCACCACTAACCTATACTCATTTCTGTACACCACTGACCTATACTCATTTCTGTATGCATAAATAAATCTTTTTTTAAAAAGTTGATTCTAACAATGCTTGCCAGTTTTCTCATTGTTTTTATGAAGGAAAACTTTTAAAAAGAGAAGACATCATGCCATTTGCAGCAATATGGGTGGAGCTGGAATGGATTGTTTTCAGAGATATAAGCCAGAAAGACAAGAAAAAAAAAAAAAATATATATATATGGGATGGTTTCAATTATAGGAAGAATGTAGGGGACCCAATAAGGGTTTGGCGGGGGGGTAAGTAATTCCAACAAAGCAAAAAATAAAAATAAATAAAAATTAATAGGCAACTAAACACCAGAGACATTCATCAGGAGGAGAAAAATAAATTGGATCAGAACGGGGGTGGGAAGAGCACAGGGACCATGGTGATGGTGTACAGGTGAATTGGTGTAGGAATTTCTTGAGAACCATACATAAGATGATAGAGTATACATTGTAGAAAAGTGAAAAATAGTGTAAAAAATTGTAAGATATTAAAAAGAGAGAAAACATCAGTGTAGCAGACTTCTTCTGCCTCCCCACTGCTCCTCTTAGCAGTGTATTTCAGCCAATCTGCCTGTTCTGTTCCCCACTCTGTCTCTGAATCCTCTCACCTCAACACACACACACACACCTCTAGCCTATACCTCAGCTGTTATATACATAAATAAATAAAATAAACCTTTTTAAAAATAGAAAATATCACAGTGGTATCACCTGTGACGTCCTTTATCTATAAACAAAGAATTGGTTTGTGACCTGTATTGCACTTACTCTTCCCCCTTCCTCCCTGTTTAACCCCTTTATTCACTTCTGAAATATAATATATCAGAGTTGGGTAAAGATGCTAGTGTGTGGTTTAATCAGTATTTAGAAGACAGTAATAGTTAAAGGCTAAGTCATTTTTTTATTCATTTTTGTCCATTCCAAATGGTGTTTTTTATACTAAACGTGTTATTTATACTAAAATAAAACTAGCTGTCTATTAAAGTAAATATATTAAATGACACTTATTTCCTGACATTGACAAGGGAATGTATAACAAGACCATCACAAATGCTTAAACTGATGAATACATATTGGCTGTCTCCTTTTCAAATAATTCAAGAAGCACAGGTTTCCTCTGAATATCCTTACTCTACCAATAATGCGCTCTTTACATTTACTCAAATTCACCTTCATTTGGTAAGTTTTTCCTCAAAGAAACAAAGTTGTTACTTGTTTAATCAATACGTAATAGTTATTAAGCTAAAGATTTAGTTAATGCTATCAAAGTCTCACTGAGATTTTGATGTTCAACAATTAGGCTAGGTTAATTCACTATCACCTAATATGAGAAAGCTAAAATTTCTTAGTCTAAGAACTTTTGCTATCACTAGAATATAGTTTAAACTGTTAATTTTGAAAAGTAAAGCCAAATTTTTTTACACAAATTAGAAAATTTTATAGACATTTTCTAAAATATAAAATTGCCAAAAATTCATATAAGCAAAAGTTTTACATGCTCTTTTCCATCAGACTTGACCTTTCTCTCAGTGCTTCCCAAATTCCAAATTCTCTGCTGCCTGAAGGAAGAATAGCATTTCCTCCTGCTAAAGCTAGCCAAGATACTGGGGAAGCAACAGCTGGCCAGAAGTGATTCACCCTTCCTATGGAGCATGCCATGTCATACAAGTGGGTCATTATGTTTCTAGGTAAAAGCCCTCAGATTGGTTAATTCTTCAGCCTTTTTTTAAAACTCCCTTTGTTTGATAAACATTAAGATGTAATCTCCCTATAAGCCAAAGTCTAACATTTATATAACATAACCAGAAATACATCTGACAAATGGTATGATAAAAATTGTATCAATTGTTACAGAGTCAACATTAAGACAAGCCAAGTATCAAAAGTACCTTAGTGCAAATTACCTATGAAAGCATGCACAATTTAAGAATAACTATGGCCCTAGAATTTCGCTGGCAGTTGAGGAAAAGAAACTTGTGCTTTAACATAAGGATTTTTCACTCAGTGGAAACTTAGTGTTCCAAGTTTGACCACAGTTTCTGATAGTATTAGGGAAATAATTTATTACTTATTACCTGAGTATTTATGATTGAGAAACATATTTGGATTTTTAGCTTCAGATTTCTATGTAAATAAGTTTTTTTGAAAACCCTTGTGTTAAGGAAGAGCCTCTATTTCTATCCCATTCAGACAGCAGGCTAGGCATTTCCTAATGACTCAGGTTATTGCAATCTGCCAAAGACAAGGTCACAGTATGAATGGTGACTGCTCCACTGGACACATTTGTCTGCCTCTGCATGTGGCTCGAAACATCTGGCTGGGATGGAAACTCACAGCCACCTTGCTCACAGCTGCAGACAGATTCTGAATGATATGGGCCTGGGGAAGAATTGCACACCAATATCCTGGCCACTAATAATTAATTCAAAAGGAGATAAGAAGTAATAACCTTGCTCCTAATGTGAATTCCAAGGAAGGAGCTAAATAAATTGCCTCCACTCTACAAGACCACTATTAATCTAAACAAATACTGGTCAGTTCAATTAGATTGCATGTATATAGAGTCTGGCATTGAGGTCTGACACACAGTAAGACTTCAGTAAATCTTAGTGCAATTAATAATAAGTCATATTCTGAAATACTTAATGATATTTTAAATGCATTTAAAATTTCTACAGAAAAAAAAATGACCTTATTGCAAAGACATCACAAAGTGATGTCACAGAGTATTCTTTGTAAACTTAACAGACATCACTAATACGTCGTATGTCCAAGGGTGTTGGGTATTCTTTTGCATGTGTATTAACACCGTGTGCATGTGTGCTTGGAAAAGTGATAGAAAAGCTATGAAGGAAAGGGTTGAACAATACATGGTTACTTAATGAAAATAAAATATGAAATGTCTGTCACTTATCCCTTTGTGGATACTGCACAGTCACTGAACTATTGACAATGGAGTCTCTGTACTAACTGTGGATTAATCAGTGACGTATACTTTATCTCAATATTCATCGTGTTTGAACTATAATTTCCGCTTTGAGATTCATTTCAGGGAAGTCATTGCTTTTAGAGATTAATTTATCCGCTCTCTATTTTCAGATATCACACTGAGTTATTTGTTATCTTTCTTTTGTTGTTTTAGCAGCTTTATAGTTAAACCTAACTTTATCACCCAGGTGGGTAAAATCTGCTCAACTAATACATAGAATGTTAAAAACATCAACTCCTTCTGTGTTCTCCATATGGTTTGGAGATGTTTTACCCTACCCAGTGTTTTAAATCATCTTCATATACAAAGGTATAAAGAATGGCATAAAGTACCATTTACAGGAGAGCAATGTGATAGATGGCTAGTCACATTCAGAAATGGGAGCTCAAATCCTCTTCCTACCATCAGTTGCCTCTTTAGTTCACCCATATCCATATCCTCTTCTCCTGCAGTTTTCCTCACTGGAATGCCTTCCCTCTTTTTCTCTGCTTACCTAGGACAAGTAATTAGTCAGAGCCTTCAAGTCCAACACAGTTGACAGGTCCTTTATCTGTAGACAACTTGTGTCAATTATTATGTTTCTGTCTTCCAATGAAAATGAATGAATAGCTCAAGAGAACGGGTGACCCAGACAGTCTTATTAAAACAAAATCCTATAGCTCCTGGCTCTTTTGCTGCAAACACTTTTGCTAAAAAAAAAAAAAAAAAAAAAAAAAAAGAGAGAGAGAGAGGGAAACACTCTTCTCAGTAAAATGGGGCTATTTGATGATGGTATTACTGAAACCCAAAAGGAAGAAGTTGCCTGTATTAACACCAGCTATGAGAGAAAAGAGTTCAAGATATGGAAACACATACGCCCTTGAAAGACTGGGATCCAGTCAGGCATGAGGCACATCCCAAGAGACTTTTCAACTATATTGAGTAATAAATTACCTCTGAAAGCAAAACCTACCTGAGTTTAAACCTTCTCTTACTTGCTGTTAAATGTCTACCGACTAACATCTCTAGAGGGTGTTCCGTTCTGAGGATTCAGCAGTGACCCTATTTCACTGACTCAACATTCATGCATTATCTTTCAATAGGTATTCAAACTTGACAAATATTTGACAATTGAATCCATAGGGTACTTCTAAGAGGAGAAATACAGCACATAGCATATCAAAGAACATAGCAGGGCATTTCACCAATTTAGAGGAATCAGGCAAGGGACAGCTTCTCATAGAAAACAACACCTGATATATTCCTTGTTACCTGTTCTTAAGGGACTAAATTAAAGCCACTACATTTTCATCCTTAAACTGAGTGCACAGAGAGTAATAACACCAAGCCACTGGTATTATTATTAATATTATATTAACTCTGAAACTGTAATTTTTTTTTAAATTTCCACCCAGTAAGATATCATCCCTTCTTTCTATTTTAATAGCTAAATTTGAATTATTCATGATTACTGCCTTAAAAGCATAAATTATCACAGTCATTATATATATATAGTTCCAACCCCACTACCTACTCCCAATCAGAATTCTGGCTATGGCCCCAGCTGGTACTAAGAGAGAACACATAAACGTTAAATACTATAACAATCTGTGATAGAAACAAACAAAAAAAAATCAGCAACTGACAGTGCTGCAAAATTGTATCCAGGAAAACAAAAATATCTCATCCAAGTGCCCATTTTTCTAAAGTGATATATGCTGACACAGCAGTTCTTTGATAGGTTTAGTAAACCCATCAAAAAGCTGATAAAGAGGACTCAATAAAAACTCCCTTTTATGGCTCTCTTGCTGAGGAAACAGTACAGTTGGTCAGAATTTGAGCAATTTATTAAATATCAGTAACCAATGAAAAACAAAATGAATCTCCATGCATTTTTATATATGCATTAATTATACACTAGAAATTATAACAACCAAAAAATGTCAAACATTACTCAAAATTTTTAAACAAAGAAACAACAATATTAGATTGTTCTGGTATCTGGTCTCAGGAGTTTTTCCCCCTTTCTATCCCTCTTGTAGATTACAAAATTACATTCCAAGAGATCAAGAGTAGAACATTGTCAAGCTGTCCTTCAAAATAGCCTTACGAAAAGTGACTTCAAATAAAAAGTACAAAACAAGGGGAAAATAAAGATATGGATTATAATGAAGTTGTCTTTGATTAACATACTGCAAATATGAGTAATACTGGAGAACCGATTCCACAGGGTAGAGCTAAATAAATAAGGTAGCCAACCACCAAGAAAGTCTCCAGTGATTCTTCCCTTTTTGTATTTAGGTCCTTGTTTAGCTCCTTTTACAATGACTAGGACTGACCTGTGTGACCAACAGGATACTACAAAAAATAGGGTGTGACTTTTGAGGTCAATAAAAATGTAATTTGTCATATTTTCTCTTGAGATCAGTCACTCTGGGGAAGGTCAATCACCATACTATCAGGACACTCAAGCAGCTCTCTAGGAAAGACCAAGTAAGGAGGACTGAAGGCTTGTAAGCAATAACCGGTACCAACTTGCCAGTCATAGTAGAAAATCACATGGAAAGCAGTTTCTCCAGATTCAGTCAATGCTTCTGAAGGCTGCAACCTTGAAAAACATCTTGATTAGAATGTCATGAAGCATCCCAAGTCAGAAATGCCCAGCTAAACCACTCCAGTACTCTACATCCATCTACTATGGTTTGGGGTAATTCACTAATTCACTAGACAAATAACACATCAAATTATTTATTCTCTAGACTTCAACTCTCTTATTATTTAATAATGGTGTAAGCATTGTTCTGAATATCCATCACAGCTGGTTATTAGTAAGATATTGCAAAGTCCATATATCCTGTCAATAGTCTAGCATCTTAAACTTGCGGTCTGACAGATTTCTGAGGATGAAAACATCTATACTTGCCTTCAGTACATATCTAGTTTCAGGGCACAATGGGCAAATAGTCCATCTGCTCCATCTTCAAGGAACTATTTGTGAAAACGTCCTCATGCTTACCCATGCAGCTAGAATGTTTCTCTGTAGCTTGACCTTCAAGGAATCTTAGAGAAGTTGGTAAAAGAACATAAATATTCTGAAATTCAATCCCTCTTTAACAGGCCAGCTATAAGTTCTTCAAGCTAAGCCTGAACAGCTTCAGTGACAGAAATTCATTACTCATCAGAACTCATTCAAAAACTCAAACAATCTATTCAAGCTAAATCTCTCCCTCTGAATTCTAAATACTGTCCTCAGATACTGAGTAGTTCCTATCACTCTAGTTGGTTTTTCAGATATCTCAAGAAAGTATCTTTCATTTGAGTTCTCTTTTATGTAAAGCAAAATGTCCCGCTACAATTATTCCTAAATGCCTCAAATCCTTGATGTAGTCCTCTGAACTTGCCCCATTTCTCTAGAAGCAGATCCCATGAACTAGCAACTAGCAACTCTATGGACCCTGTTTTATTTTCAGAGATGTGAATTTGGATACTTTTAGATATAGCATGCTCTCTTCAGTTTCCACATAACTGCTTCCAGTTTCTCACTGTTATTACTGAAAAAAAAAAAAACTTAATAACTTATCTCAGTCTTAAACATTTCAAGTATTACAAGGACGGTATCTTCAATAAACGGACTTGGGAAAATTGAACTGCTACATGGAAAAGATGAAAACTAGATTACTACCTCATACCATACACACACACAAAACTCAAAATGGATAAAAGACTGGCATATAAGACCTAAAATCATAAAATATATAGAAGAAACCAGAAACACCACACTTTTACATACATCTCAAAAAAATCTGTGAGGATTCATTACCTGCAACAAAATGATGAAGAAAAAAATAAACACCTGGAACTACATCAAATTATAAAACTCCTATACAGCAAAAGAGACAATAACCAAAACAAGCAAACAGCCCACATATTGAGAGAAACATTTTTATTCCATACAATTGATAAAGGACTGATAATCAAAGAGCTATCAAGAGCTTACCCAACTCAACAAAAATAAACAACCTAGTCAAAAATAGGCAAAAGGGTTAAAAACACACTCTCTAAAGAGGATATGAAAATGACCAACGGCTATATGGAAAAATTCTTAACGTCATTTATAATCAGGGAAATGCAATCAAAGCACAATGAGATGTCATCTCACACCAGAGTAGGTGGCCAATATTAAAAAATGTAAATAAATAAAATAAAAAACTAGCAACAACAAATGTTGGTGAAGAAGTGGAGAGAAAGGAACACACTTACACTGCTAGCAGGAATGCAAACTGGTCCAGCCAATATGAAAAACTGTGTGGAGGTTCCTCCAAATACTAAAAATAGACCTACCATATGACCCAGCAATTCCACTGCTAGGAATCTACCCAAAGAACACCAAAGTATTAATTTGAAAAGAAACCTGCACTCTTATATTTGTTGCAGCACTATTTTCAATAGCTAAGATATGGAAAAAACATAAGGCCCCAAACAGATGAATGAATCAAGAAGATTTGGTATATATACACAATGGGATACTATTTAGCAATCACAAAAAAGACAAATTCATGCCATTTACAGCACCATGGATGAAGCTAGAAGGGATTATGCTCAGTGAAATAAATCATAAGGACAACTAAAATTATCGGAGGTTTCACTTATAGGAAAAATATAGAGGAACCCAAAAAAGGGTCAAAAGAAGACAAAACTTTCAGGCAAACTGTAGATATGAAGTATACAGCATGGGGCGGGGGGAGAGGAGGAGTCAAAGCAGAGGAAGGAAGAGCACCAGGGTCTATGGTGATGGTTCATGGATGATGTGGTGGTGGGAGATTTATGGTGCACACACCAGAGAGGAGAAGTCAAATATTGTTCTAAAATGAACAACAGTATAAGAAAGCAAAATGTTTAATCAAGTTCTATTACACATCTTCTGCATATCTCAAACCAAGTGTTGTGTTGAATAGTACAGAAAATAGAAAACTAGTCAGTCCCCTTCTCAAGACCAGATTTGTGCCTCTTACCCTGAATTTCATTTTCAATACATAATAAAAGGGAAGAAAACACACAGATGTGCTGCTCTAACTGGCAGATGTGGTCAACAACCAGCAGATCTCAACTGACAAAATACAAGCAATAAGTTAGTGGGAACTTTCTGAAGGGTAAAGCATGTTTGTAATTTAGCACAGCCTTAAGAG
>NW_004567105.1:47413855-47509236 GCF_000260355.1 Condylura cristata
TGTGAACCTCATTGAGGAATGAACACTTTGGGTATGTCAAGTTAGTGTCTGGCATTAACTAACTCTGCTTTTGCTCCCTTGTGTTGTCGATCTTAAGACCTTGGAGATTTTTTGTTTGTTTGTTTACAATATGATTTAGTGATGATATAAATTTGAGAGAGTTATTTCTTATGTCTCTTTACCTTTCTAAGGAAAAAGTTAGTGTCAAAATGTAAGCAGTGAGTTGCTCTCAGTGAGGAATATTAAGAGAAAATAAATAATCCATTGTACACCTAAAGAGGTCTACCTTTATTGTTTGGTTTGTGGTACACATGTCCTTGCAAACATCAAATAAAATAATTACTTTTCTACATATCAGTTGAAAATGGAGGGGAGGACAAAAACCAGCATACAATGGCACTCAACGTTTAATTCCAATAACAGCTAAACAATAATAAACTGTACTTCATGTCTTTGAAGTGCTAAAAATTTCAGTCAGAAAATAATATATGACCATGTACCCAATTTAATAGGTAATACAGTTTCCTCTTCTGTAGCTGAGAACATTCAAAGAATAAAGGAGTCGTGGCAGAAGCTTTAAATACACAAAGTAGCAAGACTTTCAGAAAAAGCTAAAAGGAACGTAAAATTCATAAACTCTTCCCAATTCATTGTGATTATCCAGCCATATTAGAGACTCTTGTGAGTTAGTAGAGATTATCAGTTTACAGTATAAGCTTTTTCTCAGATCAGGAAGCTATTTTGAAGGGTCCCTCTCAAATTTGATACACGCACTATATTGTAAAGGATCTTTCATGATGGGTTTTAAGCAGGAGGAAAAAAAAAAAAACATAATAACAAAATCCTCTCAGTTCTTTGTGGAAATAAACAGAAAACCTTTCTAATGTTACCTGACATCCAAAACAGACATACCATGTCCATAGAATTCCTAACAGTATCTAATGTAAAGCAGCTAATGCACTGTCTACATCAAACATTTGTACCTTTCTTTCTTTTTTTCCAATGCCTCAATTTTCTTTCAAGACATGAAAGAAAATGTATAATGGAAGAAATACTAGGATTTTATGAGTGACAGTTTACTGTGGTTAGCAAAGAGATACAGTTATATGGAAACAATTTGGCATCTGGTACTTCCTGATTTGAAAGTCTAACTTCTTGTTTGAAATAATATTTAATTTCTGCTGCTGTAAATTGCTCATCAAAAGCACATTCCACTATCAGGTTTGTAAGTCATTCCTGTGTAAGTTGAGCCTTGTATAATTAACTGCTCTACTTTGCATTTTCATGGTGAAGAGGATGGAGTTCCAGACACTGTTAAGATATTAGATATCTTTCCTTTCCTTTTTGTACCTTAATACAAGAAATTAAACAGATAAGTATAACAAGAACTAGTGAGAACTTTTTACACATCTAAAGTTTTCATATAAGACAAAAAACTAATAGCTGTTTATATGGAATCATAATTTCTATTTTCTATAGAGCCACCCATATTATCTCTGATCAAGGCTATTATTTAAGGACTAAATTATTTATAATTGCACCATAGCTCACTGGATATTAAGAAATAAAACCATGAAAGAGTTTTAATTAGATATTAGTTTTAATTATTTTGGTTGAGGTAACACTGATTTACAACACGGTATATGGTTCAGAAGGCTCATACAGAACATAACGATATTTTTTTCTTAACCTTACAGCAAAATCAAATACCTAGGAGTTTGTCTAAAAACTATGAACTTTAGAGAAATATATTCAACATAAGGACTATTATGGGTTATATTTTAGAAATTTATATAGATTTCTCAATATTTTATTGAGTCATTCCCATAATTAAATGTGAAAAAGAGAACCTGGCAATCTTATGATTTTATTATTTTTTTTAAGTTCAGTATTTCTGACATTTTTCTAGCATCCTTTCCTCTTAATACATCAAGGCCAGATGCTCCTCACTTTCTTTGGGCCCAGTAAATAACAGAAAATGTAATTGTCAATACTGTTTAGGTTGGACTCAGAACTCTACAGCTTCTTAACATTATGACTCATTATTTAAATTTTCTGAGTCTCAGTTTGATTATCTGTACATGGAGGACTGAAATGCTTTTATAATATGAAAATTCACAGTATTTAAATGAGGAAAATTTACTCCTATTCCCTTTTTTCATAAAATTAGAACATAAATTCTAAGAATAAATCTTCACTTCCTGGGACGGTTTTCAGGTTTATGTTCTTGATTTTGAGAAAATGGCATGTATATATATATTTTTTATTGCTAATTGCCTAGGTTGTGGCTTTGGCTCTTTCCTGTTAACTATGGAAGAAAAAGATGAAAAAATACTCACTTTTTTTTTTAAAGGAGAGAGAGGAGAAAGAATGTGGCTTAGAGATCAAAGGAAAGTGGAATTTACTTAAATATTAAAAATGTCCTTGGAGATAAGGCTATGATCCTAGTGAAACCCACCTTAAAATATCGAAGATCAGCCACCCAGAGAGACCCACATTAAAAAAAAAAAGAAGAAAAAAAGAAAAACTCATAGAAGAATCATGAGTTGGAGTAATGCCATTCATCATGTTGGAGATGAACTAGCATCCTCTATCATTCCAACCATCATTAAAGGAAAACTAGCCAGTTGATCTTTACTTAAAAGCCCAAAAAACAAAAATATTGCTTATATAAAACCACAGCAGTAGTAAGAACTCCTTAACAGGAAAAGAATTGATAGGTTTGATCTGATTGGCACAGTGACACTTCCCCAATTCCTTTGGGAAAATCTAAGCCTCTTAAATGGTGATGCATTACACTGATTAGGGCGATGATGGAAAAAATATCTTCATCTTGTTTGGAAAGGTACAGAGGGTAAAAACTGAATAAATTAAAGACTCTCATATGTGATCAACCGTTACTTAATGTATATTAATCACTACCTCATTGGATTCTTGGGAAGATTAAATAAAGGACTTATGTGAAGTACTTATGATTGTGAGGATTCAAACTGGTAGCTATTTTCCTTATCATTATCATAGTGTTTCCTGTATACAAGGCATTGGAATCAGAAAAATGAACAGGAATAACAAAGGAGTAAAAGTGGCAAGGTACAATCCGGAACTTGGTAAAAGTTGACTTAGGTCATCGGGAGATGTCAACAAGTACAAGAGAGATTGTGAGGTCACTGCAAGAAAAGCTGTTCCAGAATTTCATACTTTTGACCTGGAAATTATCTTGAGATCAACTAGTTTTATCTTTAGATATGCAAACACTGATGAGAGGTTAAGTTCCCAAGATGTGTTTTTAATAACTAATTGCCTAGAATGAAGTGTGTGATATACACTCTTGACTTTCACCAGACTATTCTTGAGGACTCTTGTTTCCAGATTCAACTGCACTGAAGTTTTGTTATTCTAAGAATATTCATCAAGACCCTTTAGAATTACAAGAAAACATATACTTAAATGAAATAGAGAATTTTCTTACTGACCTAATTGAAATGGCTCAGAAAGAAGAACTTCAGGTGCGAAGAGTCAGATGCTCCAACATAATCATCAATATTTAGTTATTTTAGTTTCTACAAGCTTCATTTATTCATGGGTAGATGTTCTCCTTTGGTTGACAAGATAACTTCTAGTGAAAAGATAACTTCTCTTTCGAATAATTAGACCCTACCTCCCCAAAATCAGTGCCTTTCCCTGTCTTGGGCCTTGTATTCCATCTCTTCCTACGCATCATCACCAGAATAATTGTCTTTGTCATTTGCCATGGTATGCATCAACAGATCACTCCTGAAGATGGAAGAGTAGTCCACCTTGACACAAATCTACTAAATGACACTGACATGATTCGTCAAAACAAACTGGGATACATTTACGAGGGTGGGAGAAAGAAAATAGATGTAGAGCAAACAAAATCAAAAGATGCCTACTAAAACTTTTTTAATGAGCTTACAGATGTAATAGGCTGGGAAAAAACCCAAGTATAAGTCCAGAGTTCTTCAGGATATATTAGTATTGTATTCCATATACAGGCAGCTGTCCAACATTTAAAGTACTTCCACAGAATGCAAAAGGCTACAAATCCACAGCCGACTGTCTCTCATCTGCCTTCAAAGACTTAAATGCTAAATCAAGAATTTATAGCTAAATTGTGGTTTCTTTGCCATCTTTAATAACTAGTTTTATGCTTTTAGGTTGGGGTCATTCAATTGATCCTATTCAGTTAAGAAATCAAGCCCAAACACTGAATTGACCTTTTCAATCTAACATTTTTTCAAGTACTAGACCATTTCTCTGTCAACTTATTTATAGGTTCCTTGTGCATGCTTCCTCCTTTTCTACTGTTCTCACATACACCCATATTCAACAATATGTTCTCATTCTAGGTCCTTGAATTCCATATTATGTTCTTTACTTTTTTCTGACTCACAATATTAATAAAATTTCAATCTACTCTATTTAACAAAAAAATGTGAGTCCCTAACACTCTTCTAGTAATTCATCAATAGCCCCAAGCCTATTGTGTCTATTATACACAATATATACAAGTCACTAACAACATTTTTGTTCTAATGGAATTTACATTAAAATGTGAGAGACAGACCAATGTACACCTGCTTGGACTTCCTTGTTCTCTGCTATCCATCATGACCTGTAGTTGTCATAAACTGTGGTTAGTTCTCAAAGCACATTATCAGCTATAAACTTTCCAACTCATTGTGGGAAACAGGGAAAGTTCTTCTGACCCCATTTTATAGATGTCACTGAACAGTGAAGCATAATGATATCATTAATCATTAAACATATCCTCTATTATCCAAGATACTATTTTAGGTATTTGCAACAATACTATTAAGGCATTATTCTCATGAGACAGATGCGGGGTGCTTATAAATAAAATAGCTAATAAAAGACATATGACATCAAACAGCAAATTTTGGTGGATCTCAGTTTTCAACAATTCTGGTATGAGTTTACCATACTCATATATGGTGTAATTCTCCACAAATGATTACTGAACCATAACAAGATTGAGGTAACAGGAACAAAAGTTATCCTTATTTCAGTGCCTGATCTAAAGGAAAGGCAAAAAAAAAAAAAAAACTCTGTAATTTCCAGTCAAGACAGCATAAGTAGTTTAATAGGAATTCCACTAACCCTACCTCTTTCAGTCTCTTATACAATTCAACATAACACAGAAGGTTATTTGTGAATGCAGTGTGATAAAATGCAATGGATAGAACAGGGAAAGTCAGGTTAGGATGGGAAGGACATGACAAGAAAGTAACATTCAGCTTTCACCTCCAGCAATCTGGCTCCAGAGAACAAGACCCCAATCATCGTGTTTTGCTGGCTCTCACCAAAGAAGCCCTTAATAAAAGAAGTCACAAAAGGAAAAAAATAAAAATTCCCCAAATGAAAACTATGAACTATGTAGATAATGTAAAATAATATAAGTAACAGAATATGAGCAGTTATTTGTAATGTGTACCCAAACAAGAAATAGTATTTATAAAAGATAAAGACTTATAAAAATGAGTTAGAAAAGAAATGAAACAGATATTGTTAACAGGCCAAGTAAAAACCCAGTAAAAAAGTAAAAGGTACCACAAATTAAATTACCAGGATTCCATTTCATATTCTACAAATAGAGGGAAAATATGTGGGAACTCACAAAGCATTGATACCTATGAATGCTTCTAGAAGGAACTGAGTTGCAACCACTTTTGAGGACAGTTTGAAAACATATCAGTAATTTTTGAAGTGAGCCTAATCTGTAACATTATATAACATATTGATTATATAACATATTGAAATTCTTGTACTTGCAGTTCAGAAGTTTGTTTAGGAATGTTACCACCTGTATTAATGAAATCGTATTATTCATCAACAGTTAAAATAGAAATTAAGATGGAATGATGCAGTATAATTTAAAATTATGTAGCAATAACTATGGTTCAATATAGACAAATTTATAGGATTCTAGTGGAGACCAGTGACGCTAAGCCCCCCCTTCAGAACTGAGGAAAGGCAGAGGGAGAACAAGGGTGAGCAGCCAGTCCCATGAAAGCTCAGGTTGTTGGAGGCCAGAGACCCTACGCACCCCTTCAGGAACAGAGTAAAGACAGAGGGAGGCCCCCTGGAAATAAATGTGAACAGTGATATCCAGGACAGTGTCATCTACCCAGTACATGACTGTGGGCGGCTGAGGACCCCTGTGTACCTGTATACCCCATCTGGAACAGAGAGTAAAGTCAGGAAAGCACAACATTGTCCCAGCCCCAATCAACCATTTAGGAGAGTGCCTTTTGGCCCACATATAGCCTTAGAGTGTATGTGAACCACTACCACATGCACAGACCACACCTCGCATTATAGGTTAAGTAATGAATGTCAGGAAAGATACCAGAAGTATACAGAAACTCAGTAATCTTCAGAGATAGGACCCGACAGCATCACAGTCATGAAGTCTGGACTTGGCCTGGTCACCAATCCTCAACCTCCTAGTAAGAGAACCCCAAAGAGATGCCTACCAGTACCAGTTGCACAGTGGCCCATCACATAGAATAAATTTGAAAACAAACAATAGGGAGAAGGAGAAATACAAATAAGCAAGCTCTCTGGGGAATGACAAACCACAAAACAAAAATCAGCCCCAGAACTCAACAACGATTACATGGAAAAACTTTTCTACCTGACACAATTTAGAATTGCTATGGAAAAATAAATAAATAAAGCATATTAAAAGAATGATAGGATAACTATAATTAATGAACTGAAGAGTGAAACTGGCTCTTTAATGAAGGAAATACAAGATATTAAAAGATTTATGGGGAGCTAAAGAACTCTGGGCAAAGTAACAAAAACAGAATTGATGAAAATGGAAAAATGAATCAGTAATCTTGAAGATACAGATATAAAAAGAAGCAAAAGAGAAGAAACACTTCAGGAACTGACACCATGAGGAAAGGAAGTGTGAAGAGTTAACAGAAATCCCAGAAGGTGAGGAGGAAAACAAAGTAACTGAGAAACTATTCAAGGAGCTAATGGAAGAGAACTTCCCAAACATGAAAAAGGAGATGAAAACTGACACACAGAAAGCTAGAAAAAACACCAAATTACCACAATAAATGGAAAATTACTATAAATAGTAAAGCCTCCAAAAGTTGAAGAAAAGGAAAATTAATTAAGCTGATGAGAAACAGATAACCTACAAAGGAAAACCAATCAGAATTCTCTGAAGAAATACTGTGGTAAAGAAAAGAATGGAATATTTAACAAGCCCCAAGTCAACAAATGTCAACCAAGAATAATTTACCTGCAAACTGTCTATCTGCTATGAAGGAAAAGTAAGGGCCTTCTCAAATAAAAAGAATTTCCAGAAATTCATTACTACAAACCCCTACTCCAAAAAAATTACAAGAAGCTCTAATGCCAATAGAGGAATGAATAGAAAAGAAGGGGAAAATACACACAAAAAGACAAGCACAGACACAAAGGTATCAATATTAACCCTAAATGTAAATATACTAAACTCATCAATAAAAAGACATGACAATGGCCAACAGGTATATGAAAAAATGTTCAACATCACTCAGTCAGGGATTAGCAAATCAGAACCATGATAAACTACCACTACACTAATGAGAATGGTACATAGTAAATATCTAGCAACAACAAATGTCAAATGTTGACAAAGATGTAGAGAAAAAGAAACTCTCCTACACTTCTTGTGGGGATGTAAACTGGTCCAACCACTATGGAAAATTGTGTGGAGGGTCCTCCAAACTACTAAAAGTGGAGCTACTGTATTACCCAGTAATTCCACTCCTGGAATATACCCAGAAAACACAAAAACATTAATTCAACAGAACACCTGCACCTCGATGTTTACTGCATCACTATATTTTTAAGGTAAAATATGGCAACAACTCAAATGCCAAAAAATAGATTACTGAATCAAGAAGTGTGGTATATATACACAATGGAATCAATTAAAATATAGATGTATGCCATTCACAACAACATGGATAGAGTTTGATGGGATTATGCTTAGTGAAAAAAGTAAGAGAAAGGAAAAAGGAAGAGAAGAGAAGGAAGGGAAAGAAAAATATTGGATGATTTCATTTATACGAAAAATATAAATGGTGAACCAAATAAGAGATCAGGGAAAATATAATAATAAATAAAAACAAAATTAACAGGCAACTATCAGAGACACTGCAGGAGAGAGAGAGGAAGAAGGATCAAAACAGGGGAAGCAAGGGCACAAAGGACTATGTGATTATGCATGGCTGAATTGGTGGTGGGAATTATTGGAATTATGACTGAGAGGAAAAATAAATACTGTACAAAAGTGAACAATGATGTAAAAATAAAAATAAATTTAATAAAAATACACAATTTGAAGTGGAAAACTGCACTGTGAATTGTTACTCTAGCATATTACAATTTCTGAGCATTTACTCAATAATAGGTACATATACCTATATACAACATTTTCTAGAAATAGAAAAATATAATCTCCTAACATAGGTGTGGTAGGAGAGAAAATAGGAATATAAGGGGTAAAGGAAATACTAATATCACCTTTTATGTTTTATTTCTTTTATATTATAAAAGCATTAAATTATAAAAAAGTATTATAGTATAGTATATACCACAGTATATAGTATATATATGTATATATACACACACACATATACATATAATATAGTGTATATTTTATATATATAATATATAGTATAGTATAAAAAGTATTATAGTATAAAAGTTATATTAGTATGAAACAAGAGTGATAAAGTATCTATCAATGTGGATATCTCAATGTTACATAATTTTCTATTTTTTTTGTATGGTAACTATTTCTCATTTAAAAAAAAAAAAAAGAACCTCTATGCTTGTTACTTCCTCTCTCCACCTCAGTGTCATTTTTCTACTTTGTGATTTCAGACCAGCAGGAAAACACAATGATAGAAAAGTGGGATTCTTGTATTAGAACCACTCTGACTCCAGTATCAGCCTTGCTATGTTCTCTGCCACAATTTTCCTTGTGTAGAAGGAGGTAAATAACAGTATCTAGAAGGTAGATTTTGAAGTGCACAAATGATATGGCATATGTACAGTACTCTCTGCTGAGACTAACACTCTCTGTCTTAGGTAGTTAGCTTTGATTGAGACTAGTAATTACTTCTGTCCCAACTAGTACAGAAGGCAGGCTGGGCTGACTAGTCTCAGGACTCAAATGTTTCCCAGTGTCCTAGCCAGCCTAGTGGTACCACTTCAGGCTTCTGGCCAGACGAGAGGCCATATCACATTCATCCCTCAACTCCAGTGGTGTCTTAACCATAGAAGGTTCTCAATCAATACTTAATTAAAACTTTACAACTGAGAAAAGTCTAAGAGCAAGGCAACAATAGCGTTCCCCAAGAAAAAACAATCACATCTGGGCATATTCTTTCCTTGAACTACTTCATTGATTACTTTATTCACTGAACTCCTACCTACCATACCACAGCACTGCTAAAACTGGGCTCCAAGGACCAGCAAACCTGTGGCCCCATCCCAGACACACAGGATCATTAGCTTCACATTAACATCCCAGATGACACATTTCAATTTAATTTAAGAAACACATGATATAAAGGTTACGCTGCCCATCACAAGAATTAATGATGAGGTGTTTGTTTTGTTTTGTTTTGTTTAAATTGGCTGCCTGAATTCAGATCCTGGTTCCACCATATTAACCTGTAAGAGCTGGCCTTGATCATCAGTTTAACTAGGAAAACACATAAGGTGAGGGGGAAATGTATCCTTGTTACAAACAGCATTATCTGAAAATTTCCTCCTTTAGCATCATACAAAAGGCAACCAGAGTTTGGCACACTCTAGCCTTTTCACTTTCAGTTTTTTTTCTGACCTCTGAGAATTTTCCTGAACTTTCAAGGGGCTCAGTCCCATATTCAAAATGATTCTATTTCCTCCTCCAATTTTGGAGTGTATTTTGAAACTGGAAGAAACAATTTTATTTATTGTAGTGCATAGTACTATAAGAAATGCAATTACTCATTCTCACAATATAAACATTCACTTTACTCCACTATTTCAGAAAACTGTCAATTTTAACTACATTGTAAATCTCCATCAAAGAGAAACTGTATGTTCTTTGACTCATCACTATTTTCCGGCTTTTTAATGATGGCTGGCACAGAGCAGATACTGAAAAAAATATGTGTTTAATGAATGAACATACCAGATCAAGAGAGGGGCGGGGTGGAGCACTTTGTTGAATAATAGGCTAATAAAATTTAATGGAAGGCCATATGACAAATTCCAGAATGTTCCACATGCTCTCAGGCACTTACATATGAAAGCCTCAAACTCTTTTGATTCCCAGAAAACAGGACTCTCCCACTAGTCCTTTGTCATTAATCTTCAATGCAATTTTAATACCACCTATTCTACACTTAAGCTTCCAAATTCCACATTAATTCTGACATCAGCAGACTGAACTCCTCTGAGACCCAAGGCACAAGAGCTCTCTCTTCAAACTCCAAAGGCACATTTTTAAAAGACAGGCATAATTTTGCCCACAAGATTTTGTGTAACAATACTACCAATTAGCCTCTTGTATAGGCCAAATAAATTGCCTACTAGTCATCACTTTAAGAGTTTAATTGACCACGAATATACTGAGCAGCATAAAATTCTAATGCCAAACAGAATCCCAGTCAAGGCCCCTTCAAGTATTTCTATTTCTGTTTGAGAGAAATGCCTTTATATTTTAATCATGTTGTATCATTTTTTTTGTTTGTGTGTTTAAATATTTATTTATTTATGCATAAAAATTGGTGTGTAGGCCAGAGGTACAGAGAGTTATAGAATTCACCATAGACAGAGTTGGGAGTGGAACAGGCAGATGGATGAAGTACACTGCTGAGGGGAGCAGCAGGCAAGACAAGAGAGGTCTGCCACACCATGTGAAGTCAGCTGCTCCTGGGCTGGGGATTGAACTCATGCTGCAGTGGCTTCAGATAGCTATACAGTGCTATGCTTTAACCCTTGGGCCACCAGGGAGGGTCCATGTTGTATCATTTGAATAAAACTTTCAAGTCCACTTAAGTTTTTGAACCCTGGGATCTTCCTAAATTTACTTCTTCTTTGATATCTGGGAGAGGCCAGCCAAACTTTCTATAAGAGAGTTTCACACAAAATGAGCAAAAGTTAAAAGGCAAATGTTAGAAATGCAGTTGGTTTTCCATAATTTGACAGATGTCCCCCAAAATATCTAAACTATGAATAGAGTCAGGATGTTTTCATAAGAGATACTGTAAATCCAATTAAATGTTGGAGAAGCGGATAAGGTGGAAATCTATCAGATAGGGTCCTAACAGGAAATAAATGGTCAAAATGCAATAATGAGGCGAGTTTTGATAAAGAAACTGTGTATGAAGGATGCAAGAAACCAAGAAAAGGATAAGAGTACCCTAAAGTTAGTCACAAAAGAGCTGTCCCCACCTTCAGTGGGAAGAGGTCAGATGAGTTAATAGTTATCAGAACCTGAAAAGAAATAGACATGTGGAGAGGACAAACTTCCAGGGATCATTGACTTTTGCTCACAGTGACAGTCAGTCCAAGGCAATACCCTAAGAAGGAAGCTGAGGGCACTGACCATCCAGGGTTCCCTCTCCTACCTTCCTCCTATATCTTGCTAGAATGTCCTCTTGCTTCTGCCAATAGGAATCCAGAAAGCAAGGGAGGGTACTAAGACAGTAATCAGAGCTTTACCTCCTGAAAACAGCATACTTTAAAAAAAAAAAAAAAGTTGTGTGTACACTATCTGGAGGGCAAAACAGAACAAAAGCTAGCAAAAGATGCATCTAGACGAGCCTTAAAAACAGATTCCAGGGGCCCTCCCTGGTGGCGCAGCGGGCTAAAGCACTGCACTGAGAAGCTGAAGCCACTTCCGCATGAGTTCGATTCCCACCTGCCCCGGAGGAGACCACATGGCGTGGCAGACCTCTCCTGACCCGCCCGCTGCTCCCCTCAGCAGTGTACTTCGTAGATCTGCCTGTTCTGCTCCCCGCTCTGTCTCTGGTGAAGCCTCTCACCTCCCCTGCACCTCTGGCCTGTACCCCAGTTCTGTATGCATAAATAAATAAATCTTAAAAAAAATGTATAAAAAAAAATATATATATAAAAAAAAAAACAGATTCCAGGAAAACAGAATCATATTAGAATAACCTCAGACACATGAATTTTGAGGAAATAACAGGAGCATTTATGATGTATTCCTATGGTTAATAATAGCTCACATTTTTAGATGAAACCCCTCATTTTAACTTTTATTTTGCATCTTTTACTAGCCCAGAAAAATTAAAAATGTTCGTGCTGTACGAGTGCCGTTGTATCGCTAACATCAATTTTCCTTGATTATTCAAAGGAATGGAGGTATTCAGGAATCCACGCTCTTGACCTGGGCAGATATCCACCCTGTTCATAGTGGTGTTCCTGTGCCAGCAGTTAAAGTTTTTAAACACATTTTGGTGTTTGTCAATCACCACTCCCCAAAGCTCGAAAGTACCACACCTCTACTTCAGCTTCCTAGCATTACTTCACTATAGCAAACTAAAGCATCGACACGGGGAGGAGCAGCCCAGCCTCTGATTAGGTACTCTGTATAGTACATTTCAGTTTTCAGTGGAAGAGTTATTCTATCCTTCCGCCATACTTTAATACCCATTCTGGAATTCTCAATTGTAAACCAATCTCTGGCAGAATTATTTATGACCCAACACCAAAGATTATTATCAAATATGCAAAGGTTTCTGGTCAGCCAGCTATATGATTTGCAACTAGTTGACAGCAGAGAATTGTAGCCTTTTCCCTCCATCACTTTTCACTTTGAATCTGCTAACTATCACCTTAAATCCAAGAACAGAAGGAAAATAAGCCCAAGCGAAGTATTTGCAGTCAGAAGCCAGTGTTCAAATTCTATTTTATCATAACCAACTAGTTGACTTCATCAAGTTATTTCATTCTGGTGGTCTTACTCACTTGAAGATTAAAAAACAAAATAAACAAAGACCTGCCTTATAAAGTTTCTGGTCAAATTACCCTAGTTCAAACTAGATCTATTTTGCTTGGCCAGTTAAGAATACCAAATAAAGGAAGAAATGTAAAAAGTGAAAATGAACAGAACATGGATTATTTTAATGTGTAACATATTAAAAAATGTGAACAAAGTCTTGTTCATGTTAATGATTTTAAATTTCTAATATGCCAGAAAGATTCAATCTCGTAAGTAGTTTAGAGATTTGTTTTAAATCTGTCATGTATGAAGATCTTCTGCCTCTCCAAGCACATAGTAGTGGCTTCACATACATTTCATTCTCTGAAATCCTAGTAAATTACACCCTTGTACCAACTGGGAGACCAAGTTCTAAAATTTGTGTTGAAGGACACACAATTCCAGACCATTTCCCATCTATGGTTTCCTGGACTCCCAAGAGATTTTCTGACTTGCTACTTATGAAATAAAACCATCAACTTATCATTCCATTGTTATAAATAAGACCTAAAAAAAATGCTTATCAATCACCTATATCTTGTTTCAAATGAAGAGAGAAAATGACATGAATATTGGCTTCCAATGGGAGATCCTATAAAACTGTCATCTAGAGGTAGATACATTTTCCTAAGTCCTCTGTATTTACCAGGATTAACTAAATTTTAAATTTCTAATATGCCAGAAAGCTTTGGTCTCCTAAGTACTTCAGAGATTTGTTATTAAATATATTGATTTTTCTTTCTGAAGGACTTTGTTCACATGTTTAATAACATGATAGACATTAAAGTAATTCATGTCTCAGGAATAATTCCAATACATAGAAAGCACTTTCTCAGGAGACTGGTTTTCAGCCACATGACTTTCAGTCCTTCCAAATCTTTGCCATTCAAAAGTCTGTAGGTTCAACCTTCATCACCCTACCCCCATTATTTTTGGGAAAATGGTCTCAGGGGATCTAATATTATGTTATTTAATAAAACCGTTGTGATGACAAGAACGGAATACATTTTATTGACTCTCAAGAATAGAGTAACAGGAAAGTTTAAAAAAAAAATCAATGCTTCAGTTTACAAAAATACATTGACTTTGTTTCCTGTTTTAGAACTTGTAGAAAATGCATCCCCATAACCTACTTTCGTCTAAGGCTTTAGATTCCCAAAGAGCTTTTGCCTTCTAATCTTAGGAAGTCCATGTGAAAGCCACACAGGAAGCACATTACTATTGCCCCTGCCTTTAAGAGAAGTTCAGGGATTTGTCTCGGGTGGTAAGGAATTCCTAAGAATGGCTTCTCTTCTTTTTTTTTTTTTTTAAGATTTATTTATCAGAGCTGGGGTACAGGCCAGAGGTGTAGGGGCATTGAGAAGCTTCACCAGAGATAGAGTAGGGAGTAGTACAGACAGATGTACTGAAATACACTGCTGAGGGGAGCAGCAGGCAGGTCAGGAGAGGTCTGCCGCACCATGGGGATCACCTCCAGGGCAGGTGGAGTTTCAACTCATGCTGCAGTGACTTTAGCTTCTTAGTGTTGTGCTTTAACCCACTGTGCCACCAGGGAGGGCCCAGAATGGCTTCTCTTAAAAAAAAAAAAAGTACAATATGGAGCTCCACCTTATCCCTTGAATCAGAAACTTGGGAGTTTTAACAGGTTCTTTAGATAATTCTGATTCATGCCCTAGATTAAGAAGCATTGTGTATACCAGACTTCTTAAATTTGCCTGATAAAACTCAACTAGAGTTTCTAGCTGGTGAAACTGGTAAGGCTCTAAAAACCACTCCAACAGAAATTCTAACTCATGGGTCTCATATTGTATTTGGGCATCTTATGATTTTAATTGTGTCTTTCCAAAATAATAAAATCTTAAACTCCAGTCCTGCAGAATGTGAACAGAAGGCCCTTAAAGAGGTAGGTAAGTTAAAATAAGACTGTTAATGTGGGTCTCAGTTCAATTTTATTGGTGTCCTTATATAGAGAGAGAAATAGGAGTTAGAGACATGCCAAAGCTGTGTACCTAGAGAACCACTACATGAAGCAGCAGCAAAAGGGTGGCTCTCTACAAGTGCAGAGCCTCAGGGGAAAACCTAACCTTATCAATACTTTGACCTTGCATTGCCAGTATCTTTCTAATTCAAACCACCTGTCTGTACTGTGTTGTTATAGCAGTCACCACTGGTGATTTTTCTGCTCTTCACACTTTGCACTCAGATATGACTCTCAAAAGAGCAGTCTCAACACCACAAATGCACAGGAAGAATATGCATTTTAATAAAACATCCAGGTGAGTTATATGCATAGTAAAGTTTGAGAAGCACAGCTCTGCACCATAGCCTGGGGTTGCCATACAGAGAACACAACTATTTCACTACTGAAAACATACTTGTCCATATATACACATATCAGTAGATATATACTAAGAAACTTCACTGTTTACCTATAAAAAAATGTATCTGGACATCTTATATTTTTACTCCAGCAGCCTTTTTCAGGATGTGGAGGGGCTTAGACACTTTTACCAGACTGATGTCAAGCAGGATAGTCAAGGACTCAACTTTGTCTGAAAGCATCCCTTAGGAATGTGTATTTCTTATCCCCAAATTGAATAATATAACAACACTCAGAAGGACTGACATTTCCATTAGTTGAAAGAATAGTGCATCTCAATGATCTTGTTTTATCTTCAGGTACTGAAATTTCTCACTGGAAACATCTATATCAATCCTTACTCTTAAAGCCAATAGCTTGTTTTCTGGAAGACAGCCCTGAATTCAGAGCCTCTAATCACACAGTCACAAAACATCATATAGTCATTTCTTATGGGGGTGCCATATCTGTCACAGTTAAAATGGCAGGTTATTAATTTTGTTATTAAAAAAAGAGAGAGAGAATGCTAATAGTGAAAAAAAATCATGTAAATAGTTGAACTTAACCTCATGGTATAATAATATCAATAGTAGTATATCAGTGACTACAGAGAAGTTAAAAAATATCCAAGGTAATTTATAAACATCCTTTCAAACTCCCAAAAGAGTAATTAGAATGACCTCACTTTTATAGCAATGCCCTGGTTAATGTTACTCTTACTTACATACGCTACTTATGGGAGTTTGGCACTGTGTTGATGTGCTTTACACCCTAACAGTAATCTATTAGTTTCATTTTACAGATAAGGCATAATTCTCCCAAATTTCATAGAACTGATTAACAACTGAACTGAGATTCAAACACAGGTAAAAATCTCTCTCAAACTCCACATTGCTAATTACTAAAAATGCTGTCTCATTTGAGAAAGGAGGTAACTCACAAGGAATTTAATGTATTTATTGTATTTCTCTGATGTCATAATTGGAATCTGAACCCAAGCCTGTGCTTTTAAATATCAGCCTCTATGTGTGCAAATCAGAAGCTTGAAGTAGCTAAGGGACCCAGCTACCGTCTCGCAATGACGAATGACTGACTCAATCTGTACTGCATCCCAAGATTTAGCCACTGCAACAAGGAGAAAACAAAGCTAGCAAACTCACTTGTCAATGCATGGCTGTGACTATTCAGCTGGACACCTGGTAAGTGATACTGTGTGGACACCGTGAATTAGATTAGGGGCAGAATCAAGTGGATACATAGAAATAGGTCATAAGTGTAAGGGCTCAAGGATTAAGCAGAGTATTGGAATCCATTCAGACATATTTAGTTACTTATTTATTCAGCAAGAACATCTGAGTGTTCTCTGTTTGCCAAGCATTCATCTCTTTAGATTATCGACCTCATCTTCAATAGGATGGCAGAGTACTTCAGACCTACCTGCAACCATGGTAGGAAATATTCATTGCATATCACCAAATAGGAGCTTTAATAACCTCTTACTCTAAGAATTTTTAAATTTCAAATCACTTAGAGGTACATTTCTACATTAGATTTATACTACCATATTCCTCTATATTATCCTATCTGGACTCTCCTACCTATTAGTGAGAACCCTGAGCAAGTTATTTATAACCTCTCTGATCCTCAACTTCCTCATTCTATAAAAGGGGGATACAAATGTAGCTAGTTCATATAGTGTTTGAGAGAATTAAAGTAGTCAGTGGGTGTATCTAGAAGTGTACCAGGCATGCAACATTTGATAAGTGTTACTTATTACTGATATGTAAACTAAGGTTTCCAGGTAAGATTTTTTCAAGTATAGTCTCTGGGCTATCTGAAACAAAAGATGTCTGTGGAGAAACATAGATTCCTGGGCCTTATCTACTAAATCAGGAACTCAGAGAGTTACCAATTAGGCAAGCCCTCCTCTCCCTCCAGGTGATACTTGTCTATAAACATTGGAGGATACAAATCCTTGTATCAGTGGTTGAGAGCAGCCTAATTCTCAGCGACAGCATCTTTTCCACCCAGAGCAGAGTTCTAAGTGCCTTGCACTTACCTGAGTGCCAAATGAAATGAAATTTAAAGTTTTTTTTTAATTCCCCCAAGATAACAACTTACTCTCTTAATAGAAAGAAACAATTTGAAAGCACATTTCTGACAGTAAGATCTGCTCTCAACCATCCCACCAGCAAGAAGGAATGTACCCAGGAAAGACTCACCAGCCTCTCAACATGAGTAGAATGGAGTCTTCAGCATTTTCTCCTCTAATGTTAGACTTCAGTTCATCTTTTCCCGCAAACTAGAATATCATTCTGAAACTAGAAACCACTTTCCCTCCACCTCATGGCTCTGGAGCTACGGTTCTGGCACTCTTTTGGAGAAGCTGCTTGCAGGCAGTGCAAAAAGCAACAGGGGAGTGTGGTTATTTTATGGGTTCAAGGCTTCAGGGAAGGACATGGGGCCCCACTAGGCCAGCTCCACTACTGTGACTCCCTCCAGCTGCAGGCAGTAAAGAACCCTGTGGATTTATTTGGTGCTGGGTCATAGATGAACCAATCAGGTGTGAGCTATAGATGATTAGTAAATGGATCTATCAGCATTAGGATTGGAGCTGGCCCAATCAGACTTGGGGGTGGGAGGGATGAAAGGGGCAAGGGATGAAAGGGGCAAGGGATGAAAGGTAGGACAGGGGCAAGCGTAGGGTACATGACTGATTCTGTTCCTGGCCTCCAACGGAAGAAGAGAAGCCGAAAAACTCCCAGAGAAACAAAAGTAGCAGTAGCTTGCAGAGGCCGGGAGCTGTTGCACCTATCTCTGGACTGCATCTGACACCACTAAAAGGAGTAGCAAAGGCCCCACGCCTGGTGTCTCAAAGAGCTGTTGTTGGCATTTGCCAAAACCAGCTGTGATGCTGGTGGTTTTGACATTACTGCCTCCTCGTGTCTGGTGGTGACTGGCACTACTGGCCAGTGCTTCCCAGCATTGTTGATGGGTGACCGCACTCTGTGTCCGGATCACTTCTGAAACCTGGCAATCACCATCACCGGGCACTGCCTCCAGTACTGCTGCTTCCACTGCTGTCTGGTCCAGCATCTGCTGCTGTCCATCTGTTATTCAGACTGTTGCTGTGCGCTACTGAGGTGTCATCGCAGCTGCCCACCTGTGAGCACCTCCAGCTGTGGTGAGTTGGATACTGGCCTGCTGCTTGGCCATGCGCCATGCTGCTCTGGGCCCTAGTTTATAGAACAGCACCATTTTGCATCAGCAGCATTTTGTTGGGGACTTCTGGACAGTGTGGGCACAATCTGGGGTAAGATAGCTGGCCACTTGTGACCTTGAGAACTCCCTGTTTCCCATTTGTTAAGTAAACCACATTTGTTCTTCCCAGAGCCAGAGTAGGAAGCAGCTCAGGTGAAGAATCAGACAGTGACCTGTCCTCTACTGGGTACTATCCTTGGATGCTCCCAGCCCATTTAACACTGTCTCAATTCCACACAAACCCTGTGGCCTTTACCCTTAGGAAACTGTATTGAACGGCAGATTGCAGCTAATTCACTGCTGGAAGGGTGGAGCCTCCTTAATGGCTGGTATCCAAGAAGGGCTTCACTTGGGAGGGAGGGAACAGCTTTTATGGGGGCTTATTTAAGCCCTTTTCCTGCCTCCAAGTCTGATTGGACCAGTTTCAAACCTATGGCTGATAGGTCCACTCACCAATCAGCTTATAGCTCACAACTGATTGGGCCATCTGTGATCCAGCCCTCACTCCCCCTGAAGAGCTGTCCACACATTTAGGTGCCTTTGTTCCTACTTCTGAGAATTTCTTTAAAACAGGGAATTTTGGGCTCTCCCTGGTGGTGCAGTGAGTTAAAGCACCACATTATGAGCTTTCTGAAGCTGCTGCAGCATGAGTGCGATCCCCACCAGGGAGCTGACCCACATGGTGTGGTAGACCTCTCCTGACCCGCCCACTGCTCCCCTCAGCAGTGTATTTCAGTACATCTGCCTGTTCTGATCCCCACTCTGTCTCTGGTGAGAGCACCCAACAAACCTCTGGCCTATACCCCAGTTCTATAAGCATAAATAAATAAATACTTAAAAAAAAAAAAAAAAAACAGGGAATCTTAACAAGAGTGGTAGAAAACTTAACCAGTACAGGTTCTAGAACTAGACAGTGTTAGAGATGGGAGACACAAGTGGCAGTAACAGCTTTAGATTCAACTTAAGACACAGTAACAACCAAAGGTATTTAGTGTGCTTGATTGGGTAGATTCTGATTGGGGAAAAAAAAATACTATAAAAGAGATTGTGAACAATTTGGAAATTTTTGAACAGCTATAAGATATTAGAGTACTTAATTTTCTTATGTATGATAGTTATATGCAAGATTGTTAATTTTATGAGACATGGTACATTATGACAAATGCCATAAGGGATGTTTTATTTTTAAATACTTAGTACATAAATCAAGTAAATATAGCAGTAACTTAATAGGCTAAGGGATGTTAAGGGGAAGGATGTCCTAAAGGAACTCTACAGAGTCTTATGGACTCCACCTCCTATTCCAGTTTTCTGGACACTATCCCCTACTCCAGTGATTAGAAACTACAACTCCCAGCAGTACCAGGGAGATAACTGCAAGGACCCAAGGGCGGAGCTAACAGGAATTCTGGGACATTTGGGGGATAAATAAGGCGCGACTGCATCTCTCGCTCTCTCGCTTGGGAAACGGCTCTCCGGACTGCATGGGTGTGTGTTCAGTCAGCCCAGCCATAAGGTATTCCAGTTATTTTGTATCCCACTCTCTTTCCCTAGGTTGTTTCCTATTCCTTTCCCCTTTTGTAAATAAACCTGTTACTGACCTTTTGTGTGTATGTGCAGTATAACTGAATTGTGAGCACACAGGTGAGGCCCCACAGACAGGCAGCCCAGTCCACACTGGGCTACCCTGTAACCATGAATTGTAGTAGCCATGCATTGGTGTTCATTTTACTATTTTTCTATATTTTTTTCGTTTATTTGAACATGTCCATAACACACAGTAAAATTTTAAAAATTGAATGAGACAATTTGGGTCCAGGAAATCCACTATGAGAAATCTGTCAATATTCATTTGTTTAATGAACAAATATGCCCTACAGTAAGGCAATCATTAGGCAAGCATTTAAGCTGAATGCTTAATTAGACAAGCATTTAAACTGAATATGTAACCTTTGCTCCTTTCCATCAATGCTCACTCCTTCCTTCCCTTGAACATAGCAGAAATCTGTGACATCAATAGAATATGGCAGAAATGATTCCATATGATTTGCCATGCTCGATTATGAAAGTGTCTGCCTGTTTGTTTCTTTCAGGAGTGCTTGTCCTTACAAGTCAACAGCTGTAGTGTTTATTTTATTACATTTGCATACAAGCCTTACAGTCCTATGGGTATAGATAATAATAAGGAAAAAAAAATTAAATAGAGGGAACTGGGGCTTTGATAGCCAGGAGTCTAGGATGAGAAATAGAAGAGCAGTGGGTCTAAATTCTATTTTAGTTTCTGATCTTAAATTCTTAAGGTTTTAAAGGTTCAGTTTCTTCATCTGTAAAATGGTTATAGCTATCATTTGATGGTGCTGAACAGTGGATTGTCTAATGCATGTGAATTAGCACTGTCCTATGTCAATAAATGCTTCCAGTTTTCAGGCCCAAAACCTTGAAGGCATCTTCCACTCCTTTATTTCATCCCTCATACTCAACTATCAGCATTTTCTAATAAGTTCAGCCCCAGACCTGAGAACCCCACTACTGCTCCCAGTCTCCACTGGTCCAACCCCAGCCATCACTCCCTTAATTTAGAGTAATATCCCCTGTTAGATTCTGGCCTCCACATGATTCTGCTTTACATACAGTTGCAAAAGTGATCCTGTAATCATGGAATCACATCACATCTTGCCTTTTCTCAAAATCCCCAGGGACTTCTCAGTCTACTTCAAGCAAATGTCCAAGTCCTTTCAGTGGGTAGTGTGCCTTGTGCTCATTATCTGGCCTGCTATTCTTCCCAAGCCACTTACTGCCACCCGTTACTCTAGTCACCCCCTTCTGATTTGCTGACCTATTAACTCACCCTCCAGTCACAGGTTCTTTGTAAATATAGCAATAACTTAATAAGCTAAATACAGGTAGGAGCCATAAATTGCTATTCATTATGCTATCCTCTCTAACTTTTTGTTTATTTGAATAGGACAGTTTGAGTTCAGGAAATCCACTACAAGAAACCTGTCAATATTCATTTGTTTAATGAACAAAGGTGCCATGCAGTAAGACAATAATTAGGCAAGCATTTAAACTGAATACCCCATGTGCCTGGAGGATTTTCTCTGGTGTCTACCAGGCTCACTTCCTCTCCTCCTTGAAGATACTTAAGTGGTCATGTTTATAAGGCTTTTCTGGGCCACTGTTTTCAAAAACTCCATCCTTCCCCACATCCCAGCACTTCCATTAATTTACATCTTACATACTTCCCCAATTACATTCTCTATAGGGCTCATTAGCATCAGGAATACCATATATTTCAATTTATTATTTATCTATCTCCAGACCTCTTCTTAGAGCTTAACCTCCATAATGACAGATTTCTGCCAGCTTTATAACTGAAGCACCAGAATCTAAAATACTAACAGAGTAGATGTTCAACATTTATTTGCTGATTATGGATAAGTCACTGAAAAAATATTTTTTAAATGTGCAAGAATAGCCATTAAAATATATTACTTATTGGATTAAAAGCTAATTTTTCTAACTTTCACACTTACAACCCAGCTAGTTGGTTGAATGGTAGCACCCCAGAAATATGACCAGGTTCTAACCCCCAGATCTGTGAAGATTATCTTATTTGACAAAAAAAAAAAAATATTGCTTTGTAGATGGAGTTAAGAGAAACAAGATGACGATAATCCTAACTTTAGAGTAGACCTTAAGTCCAGTAACAGGTATCTTTATAAGAGTGAAGATCTCTTATCGTGTGTGCAAATATAATGAATCATCAGGTCCAGGGACACCAAGGATTGTGCTACAACCACCAAAAACTATGTGAAGTAGATGAAGCAGATTCTCCCCCAGAGCATCCTCAATCTCAGAATTTTAGCTTCTGGAACCATGAGAAATACAATGTCAATTGCTAGCCATCAAGACTATTTTATAGCTGCCCTTGCCCTATGAAACAAATACGTCCACAATACCCTGACAACAAAGTGGTCTTCAGCTTACCCCAGCGATCTGGACTTGATATATTTTGCCAGCAGGTCTCTCTCATCACAACCACTGTTCCTTTTCTGTGTGCCTGCTAGACAGCCTTGACTCTGGCCTGGGCACTGCTTGGGCTACTTCACTCGGCCTGCCAGATCACTAGTCTTGACACTTCCTTGGCTGTCCATGCATGGTACTGCTGAGTGGTTGAAAGCTCTTTGGTACTGTCTCTCTGCCTGTATTTCCAATTCCTGTCTCTAGATCTAAATGAGCTGGATGTGATACAGCACATGGAGCCAGAACAACTGCCCTAAGCCCCAGGCTGTCTGCGGGACTGACTGGGAATCACCCAGGCTCCATACCTGCTGGTGATCTCAGTGCCCTTTGGAAGCCACTGGCCAGACTGCACTAATATAGTGCTGGAAGTACCTTAGGTTCCTGTAACTTTTCCAGCCTGATGTCTGCTGTGATGTTTAATTTATGTTATAAGAGATGAAAGAAGTGCCTTCCTTCCTGCTTAAAATGTTTACATCAGCTGAGATCTGGCATCATTGTTTCTGTGCTACGGAGACAAAGCATCAGAAAGATTTTCTGTCTGATTCCAGAATGTTTGACAATACCTTCCTCACAACAGACTGGCACTGCATCACCTCTTATTTCCTAAAATCTCTAGATAGATTAACAACCTCTTATGCAGTCAGGTAACCAAATTTTGAAACCTCTTCTTCTTAACATATAAACGGGATTGACAACTAACAGGTGGATTTCAAAATGTCTTTTCCTTCCTGTTAATCAAGCTTGTCTACCATCTTTCCCAACCTACCCTAATTTTTCAAATCTTCCCTCAATCCAGGCAAGATGACATAGCGATACCCACCTCCTTTCTACAGTTCGTTACACTAAACAGTAAGCGGTCATATCAAAGAAATACAAAAATAAATGAGCAGAGCTCTCATCAAATGGAGATCTTTATCTCTACAAATAGGTGAAAGCTAAGAAGTAGTCTCTTATCTATATAGGTGATTTCTCAGTTGTAAAAGGGATTCCACTTAATGGATCAAAGATGTACGAGTGTTTAAATATCCCTAAAATAGTTCATTTCTGCTCCTTAAAGGTAAAAATATTTACTGATGTTCAAAGTACCCCTAGTGCTTCAAACAGCCCCAGAACAGAATAGGCACACCCAATAAATGCGCAATGAAGCAAAATCCTTAGGAATAAAGGCAACTAGGGAAAAATTTCAGGAGGTGTCCTAAAATCCCAAATCAATGAGGCATCTTGCAATCACTTGGCCAACTGCTAAATTTTTATTAGTGATAGCAATAGTGAGCACTTACTGCTGAGTGCCAGGCAGTGAGTTAAGCACTTTAGATTTATTGACATATCTAACATTATCCTCATTGTCTATATGAGAAGATGACAAATCAAAGTGGGTAAATACACTAAATTTACAGCACTAGTGAACAGCAAAGTCAGGATTTAGATCCAGTCCTTTGAAGCCACAGCCTGCAGCCTTTTATAGTTTAGTACACGGGGGTCAACAAAAGGGAAGCAGCTGCCCTAATTTTTACTGCCAAAAAGCAGCATGCAGAACTTAAACTTGGCATTAGTGGATCACTCTCTAACCCAAGTTCTACCACACATTACACTGCCTCTTACCATTATGAAAACTAGGAATTTCAGAACTACCTCTGGTGTTCATAAAAAGTTTCCTTGACTTGATATTCTTCCCTCTGGTTTTTAAAAAACTGGTTGGTGCCTTGATTAAACTTTTCTAAAATCAAGAAATTCTTTTGGAAAAAGGCAGTTGTTTTATCACTAATAGAAAAAGACTTTATTCACATGGAAAAAGTTAACCTGTTTAAAATATTAATGTAGTGTTTATATACTGCCTTTCCTGCAAGAACTGAAAGAATTTAACATAGCTTATTAATCCCTAAACTATTTTTGAGGAAATAAAGCAAGCATCATTATCTATATTTTAATACATGGAAAGTGAAGCACAGAAAAAAATGGAATCAAGAAATAGTGCTAACTCAGATTCCAAGCCAATTAAGAATAGTGTGATAATTAAGTCAAGTGAAAGCTGGAATGTTTGCTGGTTATATATCACTTCTCTGAAGTATGTTGGTCTTTGTAATAAATGTTGATCTTGAATAATAAATTCCTTGAGAAATCCTAGGTGTCTTAGTGTTAACCAGAGACCCCTGGAATTTATAGCACTCTTCTTGATGTGAAAGTCAAAACAAGTGATTCTCAAATGTGATCATGTATCAGATTCACGAGTGAGAAAGCACACAAAGCAGGTGTCTGATTCAGTAGGTCTGGAAAGGGATCTCCATCCCCAAGTGACAGTTGATGCTGCTATTCCTTGGATCACACTTGGAACCGACATGTAGAGTGGTGTCCATTGTAGACAGTCCTACAAGATGCTAAGTATTCAGGCCTGTAAGTGTAACTGTCCAGGTTTGAATCCCAATTCATACACTAGATGATCACTGATCATTTACATAATTTAAATAATTATTTTGTAGCTCAGATTTTCTTTTAAGCACCTGGGGATGATTATAATTTTACAGTGTGTGGCAAAGACATTGTACTCGGTTACTGTTGACTCCCTCATTTTGTCACAACACAGGCTACACATGCTTAGCAACCTTCCTTGATGCTACAGAGCCCTGGCTACCAAGGTAGCATAAATTAGGAAATACCCCTTCTAAGAACTTGGGAAGTCCCTAACAAAATTAACATCAGGCAAAAATCTTAACCATCCTGAAACTTAGATCAATAGAATATTGCTTTAGGATATGAATTTTCAAGACTTGGTTTAAAAGTCCCATTAGCAAAAGTAGAGACCCTAACTTTGGTGGATTTCCAGACAGTTAAGTAACAAATTATCAAAGTTTAATGATGCTGGCAAGAATAAATATGTTTGATGGGAGGCTTATGGAGTAATATTTGTCTAAACTTTAATAGATTTCCCCCCAATGTTCCCCACCTAGAAGAAAGGAGGCTGTGTATATGCTGAATCACAATATTATGTAATGTTTTAACCATATTTACAAATTCTTCCAAAGAAATTAAAGATTTAGTACTATGTGCTGAGTCAAATCACATAAAATTTCTAGCTTGTCTCTTCAAAAATACAGTAATGGCATCATTTCAATAATTTATGCTAAACATTCATATCAAATGGTTAATCTCATGTTGTTTCTGGCATGTTATACCTGTGAACAGGTAATGCTAGGGATTTTTAAAAACACTTTGCCAGAACACGTTCAGAATCTCTTAAGCATCCAATCTGGCACCTCTCCCCACCTCACATCCTTCCCCAGCCTACATGGCTCAGTGCACATCCCTTCACAGTCAGTATGGACAAACAGCAATTCACTTCACTGCACATAAGTAGAATTCCCAAAGCAAAGTGCATAAGTCGGCCCTAAATTATAATACACAGAGCTAATTAGTAAACTTACTTTAATGGTCCCTAGTGAATGACACTTCAAGTGTCACATCCATTTGAAACCCTCCTATCTTCAGTCTGGGCCAGATTTAGAACCATCAGGTTATAGCAGAAATGATGATGTGCCTATTTTGTCTACATCTCCAAATCCTATAACTTCTGTTTTTGTACATTAGGAGAAGTCTGATAGCATGTAAGATACGATTACTCTAAATTGCTTAGCTAAGAAATTGAACCCGGTCATAGTGTGCACAGGTGTATGTGAAAAAGAGCCCAGGCTCCAGCCTGGACTCCAAGTGCAGCTCTCAGTTGACAGCAAACACAGACTTACCAAGCTGACTGAGGCCATCTTAGAGATTGAGTGTCCCATCCCAGTCAAGCAGTTCCAGCTATAATTTGGGGAAAATAAATAATTATTGTGTAAGTGGCTGAGTTTGGGGAGAGCTAAAAGCTAGCTCAAAACATTGCCCGGTGCTGTTCAGCATATGTACCCTGTGTAAAAATCCATCTTGACACAGCCTCAAGCAACCCACAGTCACTTTCTGGTGCTTTGTAAAATATATCTATTCCAAATGAGCAAGTTGTGCATACATTATTTGATACCAGATTTTTATTAACAGTTTACTGTTCTGCTCATACCTCAAAAGGTTTAATTTTTTTGTTTTTTAATCAGGAATAACTCCAAGAGCAGTTGCTTGATTTTTAAGCTGATTCTGAAGAGTTCAATAATCCAGCATTTATTTCTCACATTAATTTTCATTGTAAGACCATAAGAAAAATAACAAGAGGTCAGATATACAAAGGTGATGCCCTCATTAACCCAATGGTTTCATGTGCATTTAAAACTGCATGTACCTCAGTGTATTTGGGGTTGGACGGTAAGTGATAACTAAAGCAATTGACTCCATAGTGATCCCCTCTGTCCTCCAGCCCATGTTAACTACCTTAGCAGAATTTTAGAGATAGAGGGAGAGGAGAGAAAGAGAGAGAGAGAGGTACATAGATATCTATATCCATATAAAGAGAAAGGTGTGTGTATATATACACATATATATATATATATAACATATGGATAGATAGATATGACCTCTAGAAATGACCTCTGTAGGTTATAGGAACAACTATATATAGTCCAAAGTTCTAACATTACATCTCTAAAGCTATTCATTTTTTTATCATTGTCTTCCCAAAAAAGAGATACAGCACATGAAATTCAAATGTAGAGATCAGCCCATTCATGTCACTAAATATTTTGTAAAATCTAATTTTATTTTTTTGATCTCTTAAAACCTGAAGAATGACATACCCAGTTGTAACAACCAGAGACTACACTTTACTTTTAAAAGGGTCTTTGTTCTCAGTTGAACCTTTTCTCCAGATTTCACATCCCCAGTAAATCTTTCTTTTCTCCTGAGAATGACAAGTGGTTGCATCACCACTTGCTAACTCCATTTTCCAATGAGGAAGAGGATATGTATTACAGTTGTGTGTTTGCTCTTGCAACAAAGGGGATTTCCAAAACTTCTGCAAATAGATACTTTAACCTCATGAAAGGTTTCCTAGGAATTGAATTTGGAAAGGCATATACCTTCAAGGGAAATAAACTGCAATGTTTGCATGGTAAATTCATGTTCTTCTGCCTACAGGGAAACAGAAGAAAGCACACTTGAAAAGTCTCAGATGAGTTGCAATCAGTTTCCCAGGCAATGAATTCCATAGCGACCAGAGTAAATTATTGCTTGTTGGAGTCTCAGTTTCCTCATATATAAAAAGAAACTAGAAATACCTCCCATGAATGAGGCAAGATAAACAAAACGTTTGAGAAAGCATATTGAGACATACTCTACCAAGACAAAGAACTGTCGTTATTGTTGTTATTGTTATCTTCTTAATCACCTCTAATTTTTTTTTAAGATTTATTTATTTTATGCATACAGAACTGGGGTAAAGGCTAGAGGTGTGAAGGCGGTGAGAGGATTTACCAGAGACAGAGTAGGGAGCAGAATGGGGAGAAGTACACTGCTGAGGGGAGCGCTGGCGGGTCAGGAGAGGTCTGCCATGCCTTGTGGGTCACCTCCAGGGCAGACAGTATTGAACTCAAATGAAAGTGGTTTTAGCTTCTTAGTGCTTTGCTTTAACCCACTGCGCCACCAGGGAGGGTCCCGTCACCACAGAGGGCCCCGCCTCTAAATTTTCAAAACAATTACCATTTGTTGAATGTTTTCTCACTCTACCTGGTTATTCACATTTTTCTGCAACAGTGATTCTGATCTTGGACAAGTTATTTTTTCCTCCCTAAAGTGATGATTCCTCCACACCTGGTAGAAAGCAGTTGTGAAGATTAAACGAAGTAACCTAGGACTTTATCACCAACAATTTTTTAAGATGCATTTATTCATGCATACGATAACTGGGGTACAGGTTAGAGGTGTGGGGGAATAAGAGGGTTCACCAGAGACAGAGTGGGGAGAACAGGCAGATGACCAGTTGCAGATGGACCTCGTGCTGCTCTGGCTGTAGGGAGCTCCACCGTGCTGTGCTGTGCTTTAACCCTCTGTACAACCAGGGAGAGCCCACATCACCACCAAATTTAACATTTATCCTAAGTACCAGTGGTGATCTAAGATCCTGACTGCCTCAACCAGTGTTTCATCACCAAGGAAATGCTCCCAATGTGTCCTTCTGCATCCACCTAGCTTGTCATGTGGAGTTCTGCATCCACCTATCTCGTAGTGTGGAGCAGCTTCTGCTGATGCCCCACCCTACCAGATCCTCTCCATCCAACTCCAAGTGGCCTTGTCCAGCCCCAAATTAACCTTGATCTACTGCAGTGGGCAATGCCTGGCAGCTGGCCATCTCCCACCACTCATAAATTTTTACTTTGCCACCTGAGACTTTGGTGATGCCCAGAGAGCTTGTGATTCCTGTACTGAACAAAAAACCCAACCAAATATAGAAGTTTGGCTTCCCATTTTCCATACAGTCCCTACTAACCTCACCCATCTCTAGAAGATTCTTTAAATGGTGTCAGGGAGATTCTTTAAATGGTGTCAACTGTATGTAGCTGTAACCTGTTCATGGATACTTACTTTTATGGGGTTTTCTCCAGCCCTTATCACATTTCCCCATCCTTTTGCTTGAGCTTCTGGGGATTAGTTCCCAAGACAGCAAGCCAAAATTCAAGTTTCAAGGCATGTTCTTTGGAAATCTCGAACTGAGAAACCACAGATAGTCCAGGATGTGTGTCCCTGACTTGGGAAACTATCCTCAGCCATGAAATGGGTACCCTAGCCATAAAGGCACACTGGAAAAGTGAATACTCAATATTTTTTATCTTCTATAGTGAGAATAAGCACATCGGCTCTGTCTTGGTAACATCTTTATTTTCTATATACTCTGAGCATATTTTTTTTAGATGCCTACACACACACACACACACACAAAAAAAATCCTAACAATTGTTATTTGGTGTTTCTTATAATAACAAAAGGAAATACATCCAGATACATATTATCTGGCATGTTGGCAAACCATCATCAGCTTTCCCCTATGAGTTGGGCCTAAAATTCTGTTTATGAGATTTCACAGACTCTTAGCGCCCTTATATCCATGAGATGTTTTTTTTCCCCCTGATATTAGACTCAAGGAGAAGTTATCTTGTACTGAACCAAAGACTTAGAAGAGTGAATAAGACACTGGTTTTGACCTTCAGATTGTCTGTGATCTAGCTAAGGAGACCACCGTGTGCATAAATAGCTCTGATTTACATTGGACTCTGACTAATGCTATAATAGCAAGTAAAAAAAAAAAAAAAGGCAGGAAAATGGAAAGAGAGAGAATTTGGTTCCAATGAGATCACCAGGGAAAACTTTTGACAATTAGCCATTAACAGATTCTGTCTGTGACATTTCTCAGAAATGGACACCATGACAGGCAAAAGCATAAGCATTAATATGAAAATGTATAAAAAAGTAACTCTCAACCTTGCAAGCCATCTGTGACAGTGAGTGTGTTTACAAGAGTAATACAGTTTGTTAGAATTAAAAGAATGAGAGCAATTCCTCTAGGCAAGTGTGCTAAGCTGTTGCCCAAGTGTGTCCCTAGTAAAGTGCAAGGTCAGGTTCTGTTCATGTAGAGAAGATGAGCCTGTTCTTGACACAATGTTGAGAAACTGGCGAACAGAAAATTTACTCAGAAATTTGCACCGATAGTCATAGCCTGTTTAGTTTCTTTATGCTTGGGGAGAAGCAGCTTTTCAGCTCACTAAAACAGGGGGTGGGTCTTCTTATACAGCAATGCTTTTTTCTTTTTTAATAGCCATAGCTTACACATATAACGCAGGAGCCAGTTTCACCTAATGCTTCGGTAACTCTTGTAGATGCATCCCAGATGCAACACACCATCAAGGACTCACACAGTTGCAAAACCATGAGGCTTCTAGCCCTCAGTGAGTCCTCAATCTATTCTTTCCCAGCTGTTGTTTCCCTCACCTCCATAATGATGATCTGCATCCAGTGCTGGCAATCTGGCCTAACCCCTGTTTGTGTAACAAAGTTTGCTTGGAACAGTCACTACCATCCATTTCCCCATTTTCCATGACTGTTATCCCACAAGAACACCAGATATGAGTAATATAGCAGGGACTATGTCAGGAAAGTCAAAAACATTTATTATCTAGTCCTTATAGGAAGTTTGCCAGCCCCTGGTCTTTATCATAGGATTGCTGAAAGAAGTAAATATTAAATAAAATCGCATTCCTTTTTGGTCCATCCTCCACCAATCTGATCCACACATTTATCAAATTAATCCACTTCAAATGCTATTTTTTAAATTATTTTGCTTATTTTACAATCTTGTAATTCCCCTTACTTCCTGCAGTGGCATTATCCAAAATATATTCCCACGTTATCAGTAAATATTCTATTTGAACAAAAGAATAATTTGAATTTTTAAATTATAATTCCATAAAATAGTTATCTTAGGAAATGCTTTTAAAAGTAACTTTTTCTTTTTCCTGGATACCTATGTTTTTAAGGCTGAAGTATTATGAAGAATATGACAAAAACCATTCAAATAAAACATTATAGCATCTGTTTTTACATACTTAATTATATAAAGACTAAAATGTTAATAATCAGTGGTTGCTTAAAACTTAAGCATTTTTCCTGTAAGTTAATTATTTAATATCAAAGAAGTAAGATTCTTTCATTATTACTGAAGTTAAAGTTGTAGTCATCCAGTGGGGTAGGGGGAAAACCCCACAAGTAAAGGGCCCATTCAGTGGTAAAAGTGGGTGCTAATGATGGCAGCACCCAGCTCCTTTCAGAACCCACTTCCCCACACTCCTTATAGAGGAGTGAATGAGAACAAACTTTTACTGTGTTAAAATCACTAAGTTTTGATGTTGGTATTGCAGCTAATATTACTTTGACAGATACTGAGTCCCATAATGTGAGCACATGGCCAAGGTTCCACAGAGAATTAGGGCACAGAAATTATATACTCTTTCCACCTAAAGATACTGCTTTATTTTCAAGAGATTTCATCCTACTTTTTTCTCTTATTTTTAAAAATCAATTTATAAAAAGTTCCTGATTGCAAGTATTTGATTCTTTTCATAGCTTACCTAACTTAACTATAAAAATTTCACTAAATGACCATGACATTAAACTAAATCATTATATCATAAAACTATAGTGGGCAAACTCAAAGGCATTAAAAATTTCATATATTCAGATAAATGAAGTAGTACTGTTTAAACATTCTTTTACCTAGTAATAGGAGGACAGCCTGACATGATACTCAGAGTTTCACAGTCTCAACATAAGAATTCTATGTACTTCAGACAACTCTCTCCTCCCCCACACCAATTGTTCAATTCTAAATTTAATTATATAGAAATTTCTTATTTAACAAACCCACAATGTAGGACACAATGTCTTTAAACATAGTCCTAAATAGAAACTTTAATAAATCACTGTGGCTTGGTTCAAAGCTATGTCTGCAGAATAAAATGGAGTGGAAGATAAATGATTCTGCAAAGGGACATTCACCTAAATAGGTTTATCCTCAGTAACAATGACAACCCCCTACCTGAGTTATAGGACTATAATGGAATCTTCAGGAAAGTTGGGAAGGCAAGATGTCAGTAAAGTGAGGTCAGATCCTTCCTATTGAGTAGCCATAGTATGTCTGAAAGATTGATCAGGTTGGAGCAGAAAAAGAAAGATCCTTACAAGGGTAGAAGAGGGAGAACTTAGTACTTTAAAGTGAAAGTCTTATTTTACATGAATCACATGACTGTTGAGAAGTCATCATTTCAAGTCTATTTGTTTGTATGTATTATAGGGAATTAGAACTGTATTAGCTAGTTAAACTTGTGCAGATTCAAGCATAAGTGCTCAGCAGACAGAGAGAGAACATTTAATTAGTGCAATAGCTCTGCCGGCCATTAATGGCAATGACAAGACGCCTAGGGTGCTGGACCACTGTTTCTATACCCTGGGCGCCTTCCACAATATATGGTAGGCTTAAGTGTCAGGAAGTCAAGAATTTATCTCTCTGGTTGATCACTGCATTTCCAGTTTTGAGAATAATACTTGACATCTAGAATATCATAAATATTTGTGGGAGGGAGTAAGGAAGAAAGGGAGAAGCAACAAAAGAGAAACAGTAAGCATCATGATATACTTGATTTTGAAGGATGACAATTTCCCAAAAAGATGGTACCCACTTTACCAGGTTGAATGAATTAACACTTGTGGGAAAACTAGCTGTGTTGAACTTTTTAAAGACTGAATTATCAGGGGTAATTTTGAATACATACAATTTTCTTTTTATATCTTTAGAACCCAAATGCCAACTAAGATGGGACTCTACTGTAGTAATAATTGAACCAGTACTTATATAACCTAACTCACTAGTCTCTTTTAAGAGCTTAATAAGAGTGAAGTATGATAAACAGCTTTCTGCATGATAAAGTTGTCAAACAAATGCCAGGTAAAAATATTTTGTATTATTATCTGACTTCACTTGCTAGTAAAATGACATGATAATAACTTATTACACTGAACTTTTTTAAGTAACTCAACTATAACAATTTATATGCTTTTGTAGTTACCACACAAAAGGAATTTCTACAGCTGAATTACTGGAAATGGTGATACCCAAAGGACAAGAAAATTAGCCAAGGAAGGAAATATCTGTTACTTATTTTATAAACCAACTTAGCCTTGTGTACTATTGATGTTCTCATTTTGACTCTGTGAGGTTTGTCAATAAATACAAACAATTAAAAGCTATTGCTACCATTGTTAAGCTTGTAAGCATGTACTCACTATTATTTGTGTTTTATTATTCAATGACAGCACAATTAATCAGTCATTGCTACAAGAGTGAGTGGTTAAGGGATCAACTATATCTTCAGGCAGCCAAGGTCAACTTGAGATTCTTCACTTATTTGCAGTACAAATATGGACTGATCATTTACCCTTTCTGTCCTCTTTCTCAAGTGAAAAATAACATGTTGATGATGTATCTCCAACTTTATAGGTCCCAAATAAAATTCTTCAGTCTTCACCTTAATGTTTTCCTCTACCACCTTTTAGAGAATACTCCTGTTCTTTGATGTTTTCAATAATCCCAGTCTTTCAAGAAACACCAGAGGCTGTAATTATCTTGTATATTCAATAATTTTCTCTCCCATAGAAAGTAAATCTCATGATATCAGAAACTTTGTCATCATTCAGGGCCAAATCTATAACACATAGAAGGTGCTCAGTGGGGAGGATGGTAAGGACCATCTGAAGAATACAATGATCAGAAGCTTGATGAACGCATCAGGAATTGACCTTTCATGTTCTCAGAATCATCACTGTAGGTCTCATTCCCCCTCTGGCTTGGTATGTGACTTTGGCTAATTTAGTTAACCTTTCCTATTTATTCATTCATTAAAAGGATATAAAGATAGTATTTATCTAAAGGTAAAGATAAAGGAAACAATACCTGTAACCCATGTCAAATAGTGTTAAGAACACAAAACACTTAATAAATCTGAGAGAAATCAGTATGTAGGACACAGAAAGACCTTCGTTTTTGAACACTGCTCTTTTTTATTTGGTCTATACCTCGTTCCGCCATTTGTGCTTGATGTATGCAGCTCACAGTTCTGCTGTTCCCTTGTCAGAGGAGTTGATGTTTGCATTTCCAGCTCTGAGAAAAACACTCTCCAAGGAGAGAGTGGTCTCTGCTTAACTCATTCCAGAACTGCCTCATCATACATAGGGTTCAAATTAGGGAAAATCACCATGTTCCATTCTCATGAGACTGATACTCAGACCTTGGCTACATAATCTGTGAGCCCCTGTGCAAAACGAATGTGTGGGAAATCTTGTCCACAGTGTATTAAGAATTTCAGTATAGCAACTGGTTCTGAGACACTGCTGAGCATATGCACTGACTGCATCTCAGGAAGCCAGCCATGCTGGTGCTTTAAACAGTCTACTGCTTACCTTCCTTTCTTGTTTGGCCATCCCCTTTCTGCTGCTTTTTTCTCCAAATCCCTGGCAGGAAGTATTCCTCTCTCCATTTACTTGTTTTTATATTACATTTACTCTGAAATCCAACTACTTGACTTCAGGTTTGGGCACGACGCTTTACAGGCCTGTCTAGCATAAGCAGATAACTTCTCTTCATCTATATTTTCTCATCTTAAAATTGAGGCTAGTGACTATAATAACAACCTCATACATCTATTATGATAAATGAATAATTAATAAGCTTTTATATAGTACATAACAGCTGTCCTCAATCCTGGCTGCACAATTTAATCACTTGGAAACTGTTAAAAGTGTCATCAACTGAAACCCACCCTTGACCAATTAAATCAGTCTTGTGGTGATGATAGCAAAATGGTATTTTTATAAACCTCTGCAGAGGTTTTGAATGAACAGGAGAGTTTGGAGCCACTGTTCTTGTATATGTAAGTATTCAATAGCAAATGATAAATACTACAGCAGCAGTCCTCTGCCCACCTGTCACTATGCAGGTGCTTCTTTCTACTCACTCTCTCCCTCTGCAGGGCAGCAGCCTCCTGCCTGCTCATGGCCTGTACCAGACAGGACTTCTATTCACTGACCTTGACCTCCCTCCGGGAGGCAGCTCTTCTAAGGCCACCTGCCTGCAACAATGCAAGCCTCTCTCAGCAAACCTGTCACTTTCAGAGCAGCTCTTTCTGCCCACTTGTGACTATGCAAGTGTCCTTTACTCCTCTGACCTTTTCCCTAATAAACCTGCTCTTTAAATAAAAAATAAAATAAAATAAATATTGTAATAAACGTATGACACAAGTAACATAGTAAATCATGTTAACTACTTATTATAAGACAGCTTAGCTAAACAAAGAAGTAACATGTTCTATATTTCAGTTCTTCCCCTGGATCTGCTGTACATCTGGCCCCTTTCTTCCACTCTCATCTGCTTTGATCCAGCATGTAACTGCAGCCAATATAAATCAATACCAAAGAAGTCTTATGGTGCTCCCACTGAGACTAAGGTGCCTTTGAATACAGGTCTTCCCATTAACCCAGAGATGAGAGGGGAAATGTCAACTCTTCCAACAGGGGGTCCTCCCTTTGATATCAGGGTGCTGTATATTCCAAAAGCTTGGCACACTGAGAGTTTGAGGAAGCACAGAGGGCTTCAGTCAAATCACCAGAGATCCCTAAATAATGCAACGCATCAAGAGACAGGGCCATGGTGAGAATGTTAATTTCTTGATCTTGTATTTCTTTCCCAACAGTGCAGATAATCATCTTTTTGAAAATGTCCTTTTGTCTTATTTATGATGGTGACACATCCATTATGAATACAGCAGCTCATTTGCAAGATGATCCAACAAATATTGAATGTTCTAGGCTACATTTAATTCCAAGGTAACTAAGACTATTTGCTTCTTAGTAACTAGAAAAGGTTCTGATCACACAAAACTTAATATAATAGGGCCTCTGATGACCCAGTCTTCACAATGAACCTATCAATAGGAGCCTGAACTAAAGGGTACAGGTGTGGGTTGTGGTTGGTTACAGGAGGAGAGGTCAGTTCAGTCAATTTGGCCTCAATATCAGGAAGCTATCAAGGACAGACTGAGGATCACAGCTATATTTTGGAGAGGAGCTAGCTACAAATTGCATCTTTTCCCACACTGGTTCATTTTTGGCATCTTTAATTGTTTTTTAAATTGATGACTTACATTGATGAAAGCTAAGTCATTATGTGTTGTTTTAAATATGCACTTTAAAAATTACAAATGAGGAGATTGCTCTTAGTACATGTCACATGAACATGTTCTGTCAGTGAAGTGGCAGTAAAGAAATACAAAATAAAAATGATCATTTCCATCTGAAAATCTAAATGTGAAATTATACATGCTAAAAAAATGACTTCTTAATTGAAACCCAATGACCATCTCCTCCAGGTAGATTAAGGAATAAGATTCCAGACCCAAGGTTAGAGACTCAGTTTATAAAAGCTAACTTGTGGAGACATCCAGGGACCCCAGTCCAACACCCTGTTGTTGAATATTTATAATATTTGCTGAGAAAGGGGAGCTAAGAGAAAAGAGCAGATCCTACCCAAAGCTATTTCTATTCTAGTTGACTAAATACCCCAAAGCCTAAATACCTGGAAGGCAACTTTTAAGAAATTTTACTAAATACTGGGTTTCTATGGCAAAAGAATTATTGAAGTAAGAGCAATGATTTTAATAAAGTTTGTAAACATTGGGTGTCCTGAATTTAATTTTGTAGGTCAAGACAAACATTTATTTTTAGAGCACAATAGCTAGGTGAGAATAGACTAGAATACAGTATTTTTCCTTCAGTTAAGTAAATTGTTTAGTTGGGTAAATTTTGCTTCATTCACATATATTTATGTGAGTGTATATGAGGCTGCGATGTAAACTAGATTTGGGGATGCTATAATTCAGGGCCCACAAAGAATGGAATTAACTATAATGGGAACCAGGGCACAGTTTATAAACTGGTAAAACACAGATACATGGATTCAGGGGTTTATTATATATTGCTGTTTTATTTTGTTTCATGGTTCACAAAAAGAGGTTTTGAGAAATATATAAGTTGATGATAACAGTTAAAATTTAGGACATTTTTTACTTTCAAATACAGATTTTTGTTTTTCAGACTTTCTTCAAATGCCAAAACACCTGGAAATAATGAGCCTCATTTCCATAAACCAGATAAGTCAAGGTAAACTTTTTTCTTAAAAAGGAAAAACACTGATGGGTAAGTCAAGTGAGTTTTTTCTTTATTACTTTCTATCCCTGGACACTGTTACTTGACAATGATATGAACCTACCATTGATCCTGTCTCAATCAATACTTCTGGCCCTATCAGTCACTCACCCTCTATTTTTGCCAAATTAACATTTAAGAATAATTTTCACCATCTTATGTTCACACCAGCCTCTGTACTGTTTATACAAAATCTTTCTCAAAGCCGAGTTTAATTAGGTAGCTGCTCCAAAAAGCTCTTCAGTATCTTTCTCTACAACTCCTGGTAGTTCGTTTCCCCAAATTGTATTAGTACATTGTAACTCTCCCCTGGCCTTGCAGTAATCATAGTTCTCTAACTATATATGATCTTTATAATCATCTGTCTCCTGAGTAGGTCATGAGTTCCTAAATGCAGGAACTATGTCATAATTGTCTCTATTTTACAACCCCATTCCTCACACGAGTGAATTGCTTAAAGCAGATACTCAATAGTTACTTGATTAGATTACAAAGACTTCAGTATAAGGTTTTCGTCCAGTGTTGTTTGATATAGACAAGAATTGAAAACAATCCAGTTGTCCATCAATGATATCACTTGACATATAATGAAATACTAAAAGTATTAGAAATGATTTAGATTTATAATTGGACATATTACTAAGTAAGAAAACAACTGACAGAGCTGCAGAGAAAGCATTATGCAAATTATTCTTAAATAGACAGCTCTATGTACAGAAGAGATTTGAAGAGGTATTAATTCATTCACTAAAGATATTTACTGAATAACTGCCAGAAGCTAAGGATTATTCTAAGAACTACGTATAGACGATTAAACAAATGTAAGTCTCTAGGCATATGGAGTTAACATTCTACTGAAGGAGAGAGTAGAAAGAAAACTATATTTGAGATAGTACATAGAAAAGGAAAAATAAAGCAAAAACATAATAATAATAAACAGTTATAGGGGATTGTGGGGGTCATGGGTATATTATATAAGGTGGTCAGGAAATACCTCTCTTAACTACCAATAGTTTCTCCCAGTAATCTAAAGTGAGTAAACCCATCTGGAGAAAGAAAATTTCTGTCAGAGAGGACAGGAAGTATAAAGGTCCTGAAGTAGATTTAGTGACAGCATAGCATAAGCAAAAGGAGAAGATGTAGGAGGTGAATCAGAAAATTAGTGGGAAACCACATTATGTAACGCCATATAGTTATTTTTATTTTTATTCTGAGCAGAGTGAAAAGACTGACAGTTTTTGTATAAATAGTCAAGAGTTTTATGAGTAAATGCAAATGTCCAACAGGTATATGAAAAAAAATGTTCAACATCCCTCCAATGAGAGAAATGCAAATCAAAAGCACAATGTGGTATCACCTCAAACCAGTGAGAATGGCACATATTAAAAAAAAAAAAAAAAAAAAAAAAAACCAACAACAACAAATGCTGGTGAGGATGTGATAAAAAAGGAACTCTCCTACACTGCTGCTGGAAATGCAAACTAGTCTAAATATTATAGAAAACTCTGAGGAGGCTCCTCGGACTATTAAAAATTGAACTACCATAGGACTCAGCAATTCCTCTCCTCGGGCAAAAAAACATTAATTCAGAAGGATACCTGAGCCCCTATGTTTAGTGAAGCACTATTTATAATAGGCAGGGTTTGAAAATAACCCAAATGCCCAAAAATAGGTGATTGGATCAAGAAGATGTGGTACATACATAGTGGAATACTATTCAGCAATCAAAAAGAGAAGCTAATGCCATTTGCACCAATCAAAAAGAGAAACTAATGCCATTTGCAGCAAAAATGGATGGAACTAGAAGGGATTATGTTCAGTGAAATAAGTCAGAAGGAAGAAGAAAAATATCACATGGTTTCACTTATAGGAGGAATATAAGGGGACCAAAAAAGAATTGGGGGAAAATAAGAAAAAAGAACAAAACAAAGCAAAGCAAACATAAGCAGGCAACATTCTGTGGGGAAGATAGAGGGGTCAGAATAAAGGTGAGAAGAGCACAAGGGACCATGGTGATGGTACACAGGTGAACTGGTGGTGGGAATTCTATGAGGACTAACCTGAGAAAAGAAAGTACCCATTGCACAAAAATGAACAATGATAGATAGATATTTATATATAAATATATATATAAAACTTTTTAAATATATAGGTATGTATGTATATATATATATATATATATAATATATGTGTGTGTATATATTTTTAATGAAAGTTTTGTAATGGGAATAATAAGTTTGAGATGCCTATCAGAGTTCCAGATTAAAAACAGACAGTTACTTATTATCATAGACACATGACCTAGAACGCAAGGATGAGATGTTGCTGGAATTATAGACTTCAAATGATAGATAAATGGCATTTAAATTCATTTTCTAGGTATGTGAGATGACTTGAAAATTAATATAGAAGACAAAGAGGTCTGACAACTGAACTATGTGGTATTGCATCATTTAGTGTCTGGAAGATAGGGGAGTTCAGTAAAGGTTACTTAGAAGGAAGGACCACTGAGAAAGGAAATAAAAGATTTTTATGAAGGAAACCTAGGGAATTCTCAAAAAAAAGAGGATATAGTATTTTTTTATTTTATATATTTTTTACATTATTCTTCATTCTTTGGATTTCCCACCACCACTTCACCCATGCGCCATCATCATAGTCCCATGAGTTCTTCACATCCCCATTTTGATCTTGTCCCCCTCTCCTCCCCCATAGAATGTCCCTGGTTTATAGTTTTTAGTTGATGTTCTTTTATACTTTATTACAATTACAAAAATATTTATATATATTTTTGTTGGATGAGATAAATTTTGCTGAGCACTTGAGTAAGAAGAGTACTAATAACTGACCATTGGATTTTAAGACATGACCATCATTAGTGACCTGATTAAAAGCAATCTTGAGGGAATGATAGAGACAAAAGTCAAAACAAATAAAGAGCTCAAGCGAGTATGGGAAGACAGGCTGGCAACTTATAAAACTTTTAAGTCCCTTTCAAATAGGAACTATCAAATTGAGATACATTCTAGAACTCAGCTGCCCCTTCCTTCACAAAAATATCAATATGAAGAAAAATACTGAGGAAATACTCCAGTGAAAGAGACTTTCAAAGAGATACATGATTCTTGATTAAACCATTAATCAGGGAAAGTAGGAATATTATTGTCATAACTAATATTATTTAAAACATTTGATAAAAATTTGCAGTTCATGGGAATATCCATATTAAACTACCTAAATCTATCTAATCACTTAATTTTAGTTATTTAGTGGTATTTCCTGTTTTTAGGAAATACTCCATGTGAAGAACTTAGGAGTAAACAATTATGATAAATGTAACTTTCACATAAATCATTCAAGAAAAACAACTATATATATATATGTGTGTGTGTATGCATATTTATACATAAACAATAACAGATATACATATTTGTATATATATAGAATAAATCCTGCAGTATATGTGACATACACACACACATATTAATCTGTATGAGGGATATATGAGGGTTCTCCCTATTATTCTTACAACCTTTCTGTAAAATTGAAATTATTTTACACCAAATCACTTCTGAAATGTTTACAGTGGTTATTATGAGCAGTGAAATAGCTGATTTTTCCCATTTCTACCTATTTGTATTTTTTTCAGTAACATACAGAGATCAATTATGTGAAAGCATAAGTATTTTTTTTTTTAAGGATGAGGGAAAGATAAGTTTGATCACTCTGATTGAATTTGCGTTCAGATGTTCAACTCTTTTGTGTCTAATTTAAAATCTGTGTTCCAAATTGTTCATATAATCTCTAAACATTCAAATGCATCTTCTTCGGATGCACTGACCTCTTTCAATACTTTTTGAAAGGTGTAATTTAACATTATAAAGCTATGTATTTCAGGGTTCTAGGCCAAAGGAGAGTAGACTTTAGAGTCGGACTTGAATTTAAATTTTATCCCCTGAACATATCCCTCTGAATTGGCCGTAATACAAAACCTATGTATTTTCACTCAATTTTTTTTAGGGCAATCCTTTTATTTATTATTATTATTTTTTGAAAGCATAAGTATTTTTAATGATCAATTAATTACATTAAATATTAAAAGAGGAAGTGTTTCAATAATCTATGTAGCAAATTTTATAAATATCTTTTTTCTAAATTATAAAGCAATATTTATAACAACTTTATTGATGAAATGTATCCACACATGAAATCTTACAGACAAATGTTTATTGATCAAGGAAAAGTAATTAATTAATTGGGATATTTAATACTTTAATGTGAATTACAATGTTAATTACCAAATAAACTAACAATTTTAAATTTTCCTTAACTTAAATGCCAAAATTTTCTTTAGGGTGAATTACTGTCTCTGTGTTTTAGTTACTACTTGACCATTCACAGAGGAGAAATCTCATAAAACCACTAACTATACCATTTATTCTCCCTGAGAAATTCCTATAGGCAATTTATGCAAGAAGGAAAGGACTGGGATAGCAGCAGATGTGGTTAGTCAGATTCTTACCATGGAGAAAATCTGATTTAATACCCTGTGGCTAGCAGAATAAATTTGCCATTTTCTCAGTAATAGATTTACTACAGAAACTCAATAGCCACTTGTTTATTAACTGGAAGGAATGGGTAGAGAGTTTATACCAGAAACAACTTGAATTTGCGAAACGTAGCAAGGTTAGCAACAACTCTCACTTTAAAATGTACAGTATAAAGACTGTACTGTAAGGAAGCAGAGTGGAATTTTTTTAAATATCAACCTATCTAATAAGGATAACTTTGTTCACCACAATCCTTAGACTATTTTATTGACTAATAGCCAAATAAAAAAAATGAAGGGGGAAGAGTAATTAGTCAAAGAAGGCTGAATTTGCTACCAGATTTATAATTTGAGAAAGTCACCTAAATTAAAAATAAATGCTAAAACACATAGCTATATTTTTGGGGATTACTATATATGTTATTTTGAAGGAGCTTCAGTATATATCTATTAGTATAAGTATCTCAACTTCAGTTTGGGGCAATTGATAGAATTGCTACTTTATTTTATGGCCCATTGGCAGAACAGTAAGATTTTTCCAGAGACCTGAAATTAAGGGAAACTAGAGTACAGCATGGAAAGCAGAAGTCAACTATTGAGACTAAATAATTTTAGGTTTCACATTTCATGACCTCACAAGATAAAAATACAATGGAAAAGCCTTTCAGAATGGGTGGTCTAGAGGAGATTCTGTTCATATAGTTGAATTAAAATAAATAAATATATATATAATATATTTTATATATATAAACACACACACACACACACACATACATACATACGCCCTAATCAAGAAATCTTAGAAATGAAACTGAACCACTTAGGAGTAGAAAATAAGATAAACTATCTTAACCTAGTTTTTAGATAGAATCCAGGAGGAAATATCCAAACATTAAAAAGAAGAAAAGCACACAAACCGAAAAAAAATTAATTTTCATATGATAAAAATTCTAGATACACAATTTTTTTAAAGCATTTACAATAGCACAGGCAGTCAAACCAAAATTTCAGGACTTTAACAACATCAGAAACCTATAGAACATTATTGAAATGTATTAAGTAAGAACAAAATAAATGGTAAGATGTGTCATGTTTCATAGGTAGGAAGACTTGATATTATAAAGATATCACTTTTCCACAAATTAAGCTATCTAATCCTAGTAGGTTTTATTATGATACTTGACAAGATTGTGAATTTTAAATAGTAAAGCAAAGACCAAGTTATTGCAGGCAGTTCAGTATGGAAATATTTGCTTTACCCCAGGTGTCAGGAGTTATAAAAATCTAATATTCAAGATTTAATGATATTGGTCCAGGGTTAGATGAGTATATAGTTATAACAGTATCAAGAACAAAGAAAAATATCCATACATATGGAAATGTGAGTGGCAAAATAGTGTCACTTTTGAATTATATAGAACTTTCTAATTGTGCTCAAACAAGCAGAATGCCTCTACCCCAAACAAGGCCATCCACATGAATTAAGGACTTAAATGTGACCAGCAAAGGCATAACAATTTTAGAAGGTGATATAAAAAAAAATTCACAATTCCAGATCATAAGTTGGAAAAGGATTTCTTAAACATGACAGAATTAGAAATCATATAGGAAGAGTTCAATTATGTTAAAATTGAGAGCATCTGTTCATTTAAAACACCATGTGTAGAGACAATGAATATTCCCAAATCTCACTGTGCTTCTCTACATATTCTACTCACTCTTACATTAACTAGGACCTTGTGATTAGATGCAGTTTGGACAATAATGACATAAGTCTCATGCTTACCTAATTAAATAGTATTAATGAACTATTTAATGTTCATTAAACATTAGTTCATGAACTAAGTAAATATTTAGATAAATATTCAGTGCTCTAGCTCTTCTTTCTCTATCAAAACAGCTTTAAAGGGCATGATTTTTTCTAAGGCATAGCTTCAAGATGGAGGATACTCTATTAACATCAGACTGTGGCACTCCACTTAACGTTCAAGATTCATTCAATTATTCCATCCTATACTGACTAGCAGAAAAGACATCTTCAAAATATCTAATTGAACAAAAGATTTGTCTCCAATATGTTTTAAACTTTCCCAAAGGAAAAATGGACAAGATTTCTGTTGTTTCTTTCATCATGTTGAAAGATATCTCTTCTTTCTAGTAAGAATAGATAAAAGTTTTCCAGTACATGATAAAATGGCACCTCATCATTTTCACTTCTACCACTATAGCAAAATTTTTAAAGTCTGACACTACCTAGTGTTAACATAAATGTGGAATGGAATTCCTATCCATTGCTAATGGAAGTATAAATCAATACAACTACTTTGTGAAACATCTTAGCATTGCTTAATAAAGGTTAAGAAGCTCATACTCCTCAACCCAGCAATTATGCTATCAGGTTTATATTTTCAGTTAGTGATGCCCAATAGAACTTTGATGATAATGGAAATATTCTACAATCTGGTGTCCAATATGATATTCATTTGCTAACTGTGCTTATTGAGCATTGGAAATATGGCTACTGTGAAAAATCACATGCATATTTTATCTTACTTCATTTCATTCAAATTTTTATTGAAAAATCTAAAATGCTACCTGGTAATGATTTGGTCAGCACATTCTTGGTGGGGAACTGGGCTTTCTGGGAGGAAAAGTTAGTTGTAATTTTATTCTTTCCACGGGGGGGGGGAGGAATTAAGATAAAATAGGTATGATCTGAACAAAGGAGAGAAAGCAAACTGGCTGTGATCAAGTGATGTAAAAAATAAATAAAAAGGTGGTAAGTTCTCTATATTTTTTTCTTGCCTCATATATATGCCAGATGGGGGACCGCAGAGTCAGCAATTTTAAAAAATGCTAGTAGACTTAGAAAAAAAAAAATCATCCCAAATCTCAGCTCTTGACTCAAAAGACTGAGGACAGTCTACCAAGAGAGACAACTTTCACACAATATCCTCATTACTCCAGCCAAACACCACAGTAAAAATCAGGTCAAATAGAGAAACTAGACTTATAGACACCTGCAAGTGTGTGGATTGACATGTGGATCACTATATAGGGCATCTAAACATACTCCCCAGATCTGCTGGTAATAAGGTTCTGTCTCCCTACGGGGCTGGACCCAGTGGGAGTCCTAGTAGAGAGTCAGGAAACTCACTAGCACTCAGCATTAATAAATCACCCTACTGGGTGTTACTGAGTACTACAGGGGAGCCAAAACTTCCATGAAGAATGGAACCCCACCTGCACCAAAGGTGTCCACTGAGAATGAAAAGGAAACCCTGACTTCTATCTCAACCTAGCTGTAATCAGGTAATAGCTAATTCTTCACCTGCTGAAACAGTGTCAAACAAGTTAAACTGAAACAGAATATTTAAACAAGACTCAAACTCACAAAAAATAACAGCAACTGCCCAAGTTTCTAATAACAATAAAATATCACTTATCGCACCAACAGCTAGGAAGATCAAAAACTGAATAAAAAGATAACTAATATACGGCAACACTAAAATGACAATTACAGTTTTATGACAACTATTTTAGAGTAATCATAATAAAAAATGTTTCAGCAAGCAGTTATACTCGTGTTTGAAGGATTTCTTTTTTAAATGGGGTTCTTCAAGAAAGAAAGTCTCATTAAAGAAATCAAAGATTATATACATACAAAATGGGAGGTATAATGAGTAGACTGAACATGCAAATGCAGTAGGCAGGGAAAAGAATGAGTAAAGGTAAAGATGAAATAATAAGTTATCCAATCTGAATGAAAGGTAGGAATAATACTAAAAATTATAAATAAACAAATCTCTGGGGATCTCTAGGACTACAGAAACAAGTCTAACATTTGTATCATTAGAAAGATGGGGGAAAGCCCTCCTGACACAACAGCACCATCCTACAGCCACTGGGATACCAGTTCAATCCCAGGCCAGAGAGGTGACCCATATCATGTGGCAGACCTCTCCTGTCCCACCTGCTGCTCCCCTCAGCAGTGTATTTCAATAAATCTGCCATTTCTGTTCCCAAAGCTGTAGTTGGTGAATCCTTTCAACCCTTACCACACACCTCTTGCTTGTACCCCAGTTCCTGTTTGCATTCATAAATAAATCTTAAAAAAAGAGAGAAGCAATGATTAAAAAAATTGAAAAAATGATTGAAAGCACCCCAAATTTAACAAAAGACATAAAATACAGATTCAAGAAATAATAAAATCTAAGCAGGATAAAACATAAAACCACATATAATCAAGCATCTTAAAATTTTAAAAACTGAAAATGTTAAAAAAACTAAAAAACAATGACACTTTATTTAGTAGAGAAAATGATTTCAATGGTAATAGGTTTTATCTTTGGAAACTATGGAAGCCAAAAAGAATGAGCACAATATTTTTAATGTGATAAAAGGCAAGGCTTGCCAACCTTTAATTATATATTCAGTGAAATTATCTTTGTGAAGTGGAGGAGAAATCAAAGTACTCTTAGGTGAAGGAAAACAAACCAAAAAAAGCTCAACTAGAAAAGAAACCAAAAATGAATAAAACTTTGAACATCAGAAAGGAAGAGCAAAAACATAGGAACTTTCATCTCCCTCCCAATGATTTTTTTAAATTTGACTTTTGGAGCAAAAATTATAGTATTGCCTAATGTGGTTTTAAAATATGTAGAGGAAATATTTAGAAAATTATACATAGAGGAATTCTAAAGAGCATAAAAGCAGATAAGGTTTGTATGCATCAAACAATTAAGATACCAATAGAAATAGATGTATCCTAAATAGAGTGATAAAAAGGTTGATCTAGCAAACAGACACAGTAATGTCAGTGTACACATCAGATAGTAGAGCTGTAAGAAATGACATAACTAAATGGAAAAATAAAAATTATTGAATATTTCAATACCCCTCTCTTAAAAAGTGACAGTCCACATAGACAAAAAAAAAAAAAATTAGCAATCGTATAGAAAAGTTCAACAATACTATCAAGTAAGAGTATCCAATTAACATTTACTGGACACTCCATTCAACACCTGAATATGCATTTCTTTCATAAGTATAGAATATTTTCTAAGATAGACCATATCTTGAGTCACAAAAAAATTTCAACAAATTGAAATCATGCTGAGTATTATATACCAAAATAGAATCAAAGCAGAGAGATAATGGGAAAATCTCCAAAGACTTGGAAACTAAACAACATACTTCAAAATAATGTATGTGTCAAAGAGGATGTCTGAAAGAAAATAAAAACACACATAGCTACATTAAATTAAAATACAACATACCATAATTTTTTGGATACAATAACAGCTTACAGAGAAGTTTACAGCATCAAATGCTTACTAAGAACATAATAAAAGTCTCAAATCAGAATATAATCTCTCAGCTCAAAAATAAAGAAATGGAACATCAAGATCAACCCTGAACAAGTAGAAGGGATATACTAATTAGAAGAGTAGAAACAAATGACATTTAATACAGAAAAACAATTGAGAAAATCAATGAAAGAGTATCTAAAAAATTAATAAAATTAACAAACCTCAAGGAAAACGGATAAAATACGAAGAATACAAAATTGTCAATGTCAATAAGAGCATAATGATTCCTCTTGAAATTTTGCAAACGTCAAAAATAATAAGGGAATATTAGGAATAGTTCTCTACTTGCACAATTTGAAAAAAGAAAAATGTTCCATATTCTTGAAAAATAAAAACTACCCAAAACCTCATTTAAAAATAATTTAAATTGCCATATAATTACCAAGAAAATTGAGTTCATAGCCTAAAAACTTTGTCTATAAATGAAAGGCCAACTGAAAATGGATTAAACAACTACACATAAGACCTGAAACCATAAAATATGTTTATATATATATATATATAAACATATATAAAAATATATACATATATATATATATAAACATATTTTATGGTTTCAGGTCTTATGTGGAAAGGAAAGGATAAACAGCTGCAACTACATCAAATTAAAGAGCTTCTTTACAAAAAGACACCCCACTGATTGGAAGAAAATTTTTGCACACAATACTAATGATAAAGAACTGATCACAAAGGTATACAAACAGCTGATGGAATTCAATACAAATAAAGTGAACAACCCCACCAATAATGGGCAGAAGAGCTAAAAAGACACTTCCCAAAGAGGAAATGCAGCCACCCAACAGGCTTAGGGAAAAAGAAATGTTCAGTATCACTTGTAATAAGGGGAATGCAAGTCAAATCAAAGTGAGATACAATCTCACACCAGTGAGAAAGGCATTTATTAAAAAAAAAAAAAAACAACTAGCAACAACAAATGTTGGTGACAATGTGGACAAAATGGAACTCTCCTACACTGCTGGTGGGAATGCAAACTGGTCCAACCACCATGGAAAGCTGGAGGTTCCTCAAATTGCTAAAAATGGAGCTTCTATATGACCCAGCAATCCTACTCCTAGGTATCTATCCATAGGGCACAAAAACATTAATACAAAAGGACATCTGCACCCCTATGTTTATTGCTGTGCTATGCACAATAGGGAAGATATGCAATGAACCCAAATGGCCAAAAAATCTTCTTGACTGGATCAAAATGTGGTACAGGTACACAATGAAGGGATCATGGTTAATGAAATAAGTCAGAAAGAAAAAAGAAAAATATCAATTGTTCCACTTATAACAGGACTGTAAGGGATCAGGAGGAAAAGAAGAAAGAAAAGAAAAAAACAACTGTAATAAAGTAAAAATGATCATCAACTTATAACTATAAACCAGTGACACTTTATGGGGGAGGAGAGAGGAACAGGATCAAAACTGGGTGGGAAGAGTACAGGAGACTAGGCTGATAGCACATGGGTGAATTAGTGGTGAGAAGTCCATGGAGATTACAATTGAGATGAAGCTCCATTTTTAGCAATTTGAGGAACCTCCAAACAGCTTTCCAAGGTGGCTGGACCAGTTTGCATTCCCACCAGCAGTGTAGGAGAGTTCCATTTTGTCCACATTGTCACCAACATTTATTGTTGCTAGCTTTTGTTTTTGTTTTTTTTTTTTTTTAATAAATGCCTTTCTCATTGGTGTGAGATTGTAAAAGATGTAAAAATATATATAAAAGAAAAAGAGAAATAAAAATTAAAGGCCAGACCCATGCAGTTTCATTAGAGAGTTGAACTAGTACCAATTCTACACAATCTCTTAGATATTATAGGAGTGAGAGAAATATTCTCAAATTCATTTTATGAAACTAATAAAAGCTTATTAAGAAGCCAGACAAAGAAACTACAATTTGCACAGACCGAAGTCTACATAAACCTACAGACCATTATTTCTCATTAATATAAGCTCAAAAACCTTAACAAAATACTAATAAGATAATTCAGCAGTATAATAAGCATTATGCACAATGGACAGGTAGGATTTGTTCCAAAATGCAAAGCTATTTCTGATTTCAAAATCAACCAATGAAAGGTAAGGGTGAGTATTTTTGCCTTGTCCCTCATATTGCTATATTCTTCATATTGCTATATATACCTTTCATATTGCTATAAGACACCCCAAAGGGGAAAAGGATGGCATGGGGGTAAGTCCTCACCTTGCACTTAAAAAAGAAAGAAAGAAAACATCCTCCTGTCCAAACCCAAGAGCAGACGTGCAGGAAACTATTAATAAAAGGTTTATTTACAAAAGGAATTAAAAGGGGTAGGAAAGAGAAGAATAGAGAAAAAGGATAGAGAAAGATTAATTGGTTAAAATGTCCTACCAGTAATGCTGTAAGAGCTGAGACCAGAGGTGCATGCTGAAGGCAGGGAAAACCATAGCTCACATGCCCACCACTGCATTTGTTTCTTATAAAACATGGCTGCTAACTCCACCCTGATTTCCCAGCAAGCCTCCTTTCAAGAAGTCAAGTGACCTGGTAGACCCATGGCATTGTGGGAATTGTAGTCTTCTGCTCCCGGAATTGCTTTATCATGGAGGTGGGGTTGAAGTACATAAAAACTGTGCGGTGGGGCACCTCCCTCGTGGCACAGGGGTTAAAATCTCAGTACTGTCAAGCTATCACCAGCCATTTCACCTGACTTCCATCCACGCTAGTGAACTAACTCACGTGGTGCAACAGAACTTTCCTGCATTGCCCACTGCTCCCTTCAGCAGTGTATTTCAGTAGATCCACCTATTTTGCTCCCTACTCAATCTTTGATGAATTCTCTAATACACTTCCCCTCCAATCCCTGGCCCAGACCCCAGTTCTTATATGCATAAATAAATAAAATATATTTTTAAAAAATAATCTGATAGAGTTTATTCAGGACATACTGTTCCCCCAGCTTTGTTAGGTACAGTGCATCTTTTGGTTAGCAAAAATGGGTATGTACAAATGTAGGCCCTTACTTAAAGTGAAGAAGCATAATGAGAACTTTTGAAAGCCAGGGATGCTTGTAAACACTATTATTCCATTTACATAACTTTCTTGAAAAGAGAAAGTTATAAAAATGGAAAACATATTAGAGATTTCCTCTGGTTAAGAACAGAGGCCCAGCTTAAGGAAGTGAATGTGGTTGGGTGAAGCAGGTTGGCAAGGCAAAACTCTGCTACTGAGCGAAGTTCTTGTGTCATTTATTGAAATCATAAAAGCTAGTAAAAGCTGATTATGCAACAATGGTATGAGAAATAGGATCCAGAGGGCAGGATATGAATGGGGACAATGTTATGCAAGGAAAAAGGAAAGGAACATCATGGCCATGTGCATGATGTTACCACAGGCAGAGTTATCCCAAGACCACCGTGGAGATGGTCATGTAATCAGGTCAAAAGCAGCGTAGGCTTCCCGGGTCTGCCTTGTGATATGGATTATATTCCAGCAAGGAACATTCTGCTGTGACTTGTGGATAGCAAATAGGTCACAGTTGCCCATGAGTGGTCAGCTCATAGGAACCCACACTTGAGCTGACAGAAGGACTATGTATTGTTAATCAAAGCTAACAAAGAAGATATCTCTATGCCTGGCCCCAACCACAGGTACCATACCGCAGAGTCAGGCTATAGTGTTCTGGTCCTCTGAAGAGCCTGTGCCCAGGGAAAAAGGCACTCTCTACCAAAAAAGTAGCATTGTGAAGCTACTACCTCCAGACAAATCTGTAACTTCACACAGAACTTCAACACCAACATTGTGACTTTGCTACAACTCCCAGTTCCAGATGATAAGGCTCTATACAGGTAAGGTAAAATTTAAAAATACTGTTTTTCACACTGCATAAACACCAGGTAGATACATTAGCTGAATTCCTACCCATATTTCTTTGTAGAAATCCTTGAAATGTTTAATTTAATCTCATTGCACACCATATATAATTCTCATTGAGAAAGAATTTGTGGGTTCCTAGAGCTACCTAGAGGCTGTTTCTGGGCTCAAGTTTTCAGTCTTGATTCTTTAATAAACTTTCTTGATTTTGCTTGTTCAATTTATTTAAGCTAATATTATCTTTACTAGATCAAAGTTAATATCCTGGCTATGATATATTTTGAGAGTTTTATATTAAATCACCACTGGGAAAAAGTGAACAAAGGTTATGTGGTACCTCACTGTAATATTTCTCATAACTTCATGTAAGTATACAATTATCTCAAACAAAAAGTTTAATTTTATATAAACTATAAAAAATTAAATGTCCATCAGTTGTAAAATACAGAAGTAAATGATGATGTATTCATTTCCTTATTGGAATGCAAGTAAAAGTAAAAGATGTTACATCCTGAAAGGAAAAGAAATAGATGATTTCAGGGATGATCACATAAGGGTGTTTCAAAGCAAAGGTAATATATTTCCCCATAAACTGAATAATAATAATATTCATTATATTTCTATTTGTTATGCTTTACACATATTTTATTAATACAGAATTCTTTTTTAAAATACCTTAAAGTTCCTTCAAAGTTAAAAATCTGTTTTTGAAGAGTATTTTTAATGTGCCAATAAACAAGTATTTGAAATAAAAAGCCCACGTTCTTCACCAGTATGTTCTGAATAATTTCAATAAAAACAAATTGTGCATTTTGCAAGTAAGAGTAGAAGTTACATGCTACCTCTAAAGTTCAACTAGTGTGTGCTTTCAGTTTCTGTAGTTTCTGGCTACATCCCAACCCTGTGTTTCATCTGTCTTTTCCTTTTACTCCTCTCTGTGTCATGTTGTGGATAGGGACACACAAGCTTGAAACTCTTTTGTATGTATATTTTGAACACTGAACAAGTGTAAGGAAAGGGAGGAAAACTGAACAATCCTAAAGGACCACATTGTAACATTCTTGCTGACTACATGAGAACACAAAGGGAGAAATGTTAGTTCAGATGTGGTCAAGAAAAGATATTTTTGGATTTGCCTGTGTTTTATGTCATCTTTTCTACGTAATTTAAGGAGGACCAAAACTCAACCTTTTCTTGTTGGTTCAGAAAATGAAAATTCATTTCCCCAAGCAAGAACAACACTGTGAAAGTAGTTTGCTCGCCTAAAAGGTAAAATGCTACCTGAGAGCACAACACTAGCTTGCCCTTGGTGTAATTTACTGTGCTTCTACCCATAGCAGAAATAGCAACACATTTTCTGCAGATCAAATTTGCAATTTCTCTCAGAAAATATCTTGTATATGCATATTCATAAAATGAAAATAACTTGATTTGCTGGCACTCTCTGAGTCTGAAAGCAGAGGGGTTTGGAGAAATATTTTCAGGGGTTCAAGAAAAAGAGCAGGGACAGAGAAAGCTTTTCTACTCAAGATACTATAACATGAAGTGGAAAACCTCCATTCCCTGCCCCAGATGGTAGAGACTCTCACGTCTGCCAGTGCAGAGTTGAAGGTGTATCTGGATGCAAGCTGGCTGGGACTGCAGCCAGGAAGATAGAAATGAAGCTGGGAATGAGAGGAAGGCGAGGCATTCTGCTCTTTTCCAATAGAGGTGCCCTTCAGAACAAGGTTCCTGTCCACAGACATGCAGCAGCTTGTAGAAAAGCACATCATCTAGATAGTCTTTGTTCCTGCTGTCCCACTCTCTACCTTTTTCTCTTTTTATATGGAAGGGGAAGACTTCACTTTGACTACTCCCCAGAAACTTTCTTGCTGGGCTATGAGGCAATAGTAGCTATGTTCTTCCAAGGCCACAGCTGTTGTTAGGCAGTAGCAACTGCTCCCTGCTACTATAACTCATGGGGTGCATCACCATCTCTTCTGACTCCTCTTAACACTGCCCGTACCTATGTCATGAGCCCTCCATAAAACTCAAGTCACCCCATTTGGATCTTATATCTGTTTCCTGCCTGGACCACAACTTAGACAATAAATACGTTCTGGCTAGTACATGAGTTCCAGAGAGGCAATTTGAAGAAGAAACAGATAGTAGTAGTGATGATGACAGAGAAACCTCCAGACAACATGCTGTTTGTAGGCCTTGGCTGTCCTCTAGGAAAGCAGCATTACTGCTGAAGCCATCTGGTTTAGGGTATGGTGTTGCAGAAATTAAAGAAAATAACACTGGATGTCACTTTGTACTCGGAGATGGGAGGCAGTATGAAGTTATGGAAAGAAAACAGACTTGAGGGTCACACAAAATGAGGACAGTTATGTTGTAATTTTATAGCTCATAGGAAGTTATTTAACTCACTGAGTTTCTGCTTTACATTTGTTCTAAAAAGGAACAGCCTGATATCTTGCAGGTTTTGTATGATAGATAATTAAGGTGACAAATGCAATGTATGTAGGGCAGATTCCAAAGTACTATAGGCTCTAAGTCAATGTTAGTTCCTGTCTTCTTTCTATGCTTACACATAATAGGACAAGTGGTAGGAGACCAAGAACCAGAAAGGTAGAGAATGATGTTGCTGAACTAATGTTTTGCTAATGATTGACTGTGCAATCTGATGAAAGGCCACTGCACGGGCTTTAGACCTGGCTTTAAGATTCAGGTCATCCACAAAGTCAATTGACTTTATATAAAATCTTTCTTCTCTTTCAATTCTGGCAGCTAGTTATCTGTAAAGTAAGACATGTGGACCAGATAAGGACTTCCCCAGGTATCGACCACAATGTAGTATTGAGAGAAACATTGGGGCATAAGGAGGGAGCATGTCCTCATTCAACTTCTAATAGAAAAATATAGAAAATAATAGATATAACAATAGTACCTTAAATCACCTACAACAGAAGTAATGTGTTTAGAAGTTCATAAACTGGACGTATATGCGGATTATTGTCTTTAACTTAATGGTCATGTTTTAAAATTACACCAGGGCTATCTGACAACATTTTCAAGTCAGAAAACATCATATGGGATTTCAGATTACGAACTTGTATACACCCTCCCCTACCCCACAATTTCTTCTAGGATTTTTCAGTAACCTCATATATGCAACACTCCAGGTTTCTGGAAATGTATGGGTACCTGGTGCTTAAGAAAGGAAGAAAGCTATGTCACAATATTAAATGTTTCACAACTGCTTCAACCTTTTCTGATTTTATTAAAATAAGAAAATATAAACAAGAAGGAAATGCTGATAGCACATTGTTATAATACAATTGGTAAATGCCTCAAGTGACAATTCAATGATACTTTTACCAGCAAGAGTTTGCCTGTGTCACCTCTTAAACTGTTAGTCACATTTGCCAGAAAAACAGCTACATTATTTTGAAAACTATCAGATGAGGGGATGGGGCAAGGGGGAAATCAAAGGTGTATTCTGTATGAACTCTGTTTTCAAGTAACCAAAGATTGATTCAATCAGTTTATTACAAGGTGAAGTGGTAAAATTAGGATATCATTTTACAACAGGTTTGACAAGGTTAAAAGTCACTAGTTCCATTTTAAAGAGGCAAACTAGGTGGATGCACACCGTACCACTTAAAGCATTCTTACCCAAAAATGATCAAACTTGAATGAGTTTTCTTATTTATTAAAATTTTTAAATATATTATATCATCCTTCTTTTTTGTACAAAGTATATTTTCCCTGTGAAATTCCCACCACTAGTTCACCTGCACACCACCACCATAGTCCCTTGTGCTTTTCCCACTCCTGTCCTGGTCATTCTCCATCTTCCTCCCCTACAGGATGTCTCTGAGCTATTGTTGCCTGATGATTTCAATTTTTACTGTATTATAGTTACTTTTTTTTTCTGATTCCTTTTATTGGTTTCTCTACATCCCTCTTATTCTTAGAAAAAAAATGATCAAAACTGAATGTGATCAAATCTATAATTCTAAGACTCTCACCCAAGGGACAAAGATACACATTAAAAATGAAACCATGGGCCTTTAGTGATATAGCAAAAGTAGGATGTGGTGAAATGTTCAATAGTTCCAAGACTAGGTCCCAATCTTTCAGTGTGTTTGTACCTTTGAACTGCAAAATTCATAAGTGCTTCTCAGGGATTTCTGCTCACTTAGAAGGAGAAGTGTGGTAAACTGGGTATCCCCACCACCCTCACTCCTCTACCCCATGGAAGGATAGAGCTGGCTGAAGTTAGGAACTCCTCAGATGAATTAAATTCTGATAAAATCTCAGCAGGTTAGGTTATGATAAAACAGTTTCTCTAAGGGCAGATCATGCTAAGAAGAACTGAATGCTCTGGTGTATTAAAAATAATTTATATTTCTTTCCCCATCATGAACAAGATAGCCACCGTGATGACCTGGTAGAACTTCTGTAGATAAACCTCACAAAAATGGGGGTTCTTCCTACAATTGGTCCCCTCTAGAAATTTCTTTTTTTTTTTTTAAGATTTATTTATTTACTCATACAGAACTCAGATACAGGCCAGAGATATGAAGGGTGAGAGGATTCACCAGGGACATAGTGGGGAGCAGAACAGACAGATCGACGAAGTACACTGCTGAGAGGAGCAGAGGGCAGCTCAGGCGAGGTCTGCTGTGCCATGTGGTCACCTCTGGGGCAGGCGGGGATCGAACTCATGCAGAAGTGGCTTAAGTTTCTTAGTGTAGTGCTTTAACCCACTGTGCCACCAGGGAGGGCCCCCTCTGGAAATTTCAATCTCAAAGTTGCCAAAAATAAGCCATCAGCAAATTCATCAGGCTTTTTCAACTGGGCACCAAGGAAGTTTCTATTTGTGTGTTTCTCCCCAAGGAAGCTATGATTCTCTGTATCTGCTTATATCTCTCCAGTTTTGAGAGTGATTTGCCCTGTCACATCACTTCTCTCATGGATGTAAGAAAAATTGGTGATTTTTCAGTGTGTTCAGCTTTTTACTTGTTAGGACAGAGTACAACTTCTAACTTCTAAACCAGAAACTGGAAGTCTACCTACTGGAGATTAAGAACTACCACATGATCCAGTAATCCCACTTCTGGGTATTTCCCCAGCGAATGTGAAAATACTAATTCTAAAAGATAAGTAAGCCCTCAATATTCATGCTGGCACTATTCACAACAGCCAGGATATAGAAACAAGTGCTTGACAACGGATGAGTGAATATAGAAGCTGTGGTACATTACTATGAAATACTAGTCAGCTACAAACAATAGATGTGACACCATGAATGGACATTGAGGCAATTAAGCTAAGTGAAAAAAGTCATAAGGAAAAAGACAAACACCATATGAAGTCAGTCATTTGTGGAAGAAAAAAGGGAAATAATCAAACAAAAGTAAACAAACACTTGAATCTTAACAACAGGATGTTGATTACCTTAAGGTAAAAGGGAAGAGCATGAGTAGAAAGGGTTGATAAGTGGGTTATGAATGCTGTCTAGATGTTTGGTGATGGGCAGGGTGAAATATATGGAGGTAGTGAGGTGACAAACGTACTACTGGAACCCTATGCATTGTTGTCAATTTATGTTGCCTCAAAAAACAAATATAAAATGGAAGTCTTTATTTTATTTTTTTAAATAAACTTTATCTTTTAAAAATACATATAGAAATATACCTAGATGAAATTGTATTAAAAATGCCATGCTTAGTGAAATAAGTCAGATGGAGAAAGTCAAACATTTGATTTCACTCATGTGTGGGGCATAGAAAAGACACAAACATGAATGAACGAAAACAAAAATAAACCAATTTTAGTGATTATCAAAAGGGAAGATGGAACGGGGGGTGGTTAAGTCAGATAAAAGATACTGTATGTTAAAAAATAAAATTGGACTTTTAGTAGCAGACTTTTGTTTTACATATATATATGTATATGTGTGTATATATAGATATATATGCATCTATCTGTGTATAATATGTTGATTTATAATGATGCTCACCTGAAGCATAATATTCTATCAGTTACTTCAATAAAAAGAACTTTTTTAAATAAATGAAATCCAATGAGATCTCACTTCCTATCAGTTAGAATGACTATGATTTAAAACAAAAAGAAGAAGGAAAAGAACAAATAATAAGGGTTAATTAGAATTTGAATAAAATGGAACCTTTGAACACTACTGGGAATGTAAGTTGGTATGGCCACTATGAAATACAGTGGGGAATTGTCTCAAAAAATTAAGAATAGAACTATCATATGATCTAGCTTTCCACTTCTGTATATTTGATTGAAAAATATGAAAACACTAATTTGAAATGATTTATGCACCCCAGTGTTCATTCCAGCATTATTCATAACAGCCAAGTTTTGGAAATAACCTAAGTGTCTTTTGACAGATGAGTGGATAAAGAAGATGTGGCATATATATACACTATCAAGCTACTCTAACTATATGGGTGGAATTTGAGGATATAATGACAAGTGAAATAAGTCAAGGAAGAAAGGTAAGTACACTGTGATATCATTCATGTGCAAAATAAACAAACAAAACAAAATCAAACCCTTAGACTCTAATAACAGAATAATGGTTATCAGATGGAATAGGAGTGAGGAGTGACATATAGTAAACAACCTTCACTGGTTAATTATAGGGTGGTAGCTAGAATCTAGACTTATATTTGTAATAATAATGTAGTATATGCAGATGTTGAAATAAAACACTATATATAAGTTAACTTATTTTTTTTAAAAAGGCTTATGATGTTTATTTAGGGTGCTTCAAATTAGTCTGAGAAGGGAATGAAGGAAAATAGGTAGAGATGAAACAAGATTGGCCATGAGTTGGTTATTATTAATCTAGATAATGGGTACAATGGTATTCAGTTTATTATTCTCTATACTTTTGTATATTCAGTTTTTTTTTTTTTAACACAGTTTTTAATGAATTATTTTTTTCTCCAGGGTGCACTTTGGATAGTTCTACCTCTCCAAATAGGTATAACTATACCTTTCCCTTCCTCTCTTTTCACCCTTCGCTCCAAATACATCTTACAGTATTTTTTTTTAAAGATTTATGTATTCATTCATATAGAACTGGGGTGCAGGCCAGAGATGCAGAGGGTGAGAGGATTCACCAGAGACAGAGTGGGGAGCAGAACAGGCAGATCGACGAAGTACAATGCTGAGGGGAGCAGGGGCGGGTCAAGAGAGGTCTGCCTCACCACGTGAAGCTCCTCCGGGGCAAGCAGGAATAGAACTCATGCGGAAGTGGCTTAAGCTTCTTAGTGCAGTGCTTTAACCCGCTGCACCACCAGGGAGGGCCCATAATTATTTTTTAAGATTTACTTATTTATGCTTATGGAACTGTGGTACAGGGCAGAGGTGCAGGGGCGGTGAGATGATTCACCAGAGACAGAGTGGGGAGCAGAACAGGCGGATCGACAAAGTACACTGCTGAGGGGGATCAGAAGAGGTCTGCCATGCCAAGTGCATCAGCTCCCTGGCCAGTAGGGGATGAAAATCGTGTTGCAGTGACTTCAGAACTTCATAATGCAGTGCTTCATTTAACCCATTGCGCCACCAGGGAGTGCCTTTAATTTATTTTTAACTGAGATAATATTGGGGTCTCACCAACAGGTATTACCACCATAGTATACCAACATAGTATACTACCACCAGCTCACCCATAGGCCACTATGCTTTCTTCCTTCTCCAAATATATTCTAAATGCTGAATACAGACAGCTCACAAAATGTCTTTAAGAGGAAAAGGTAACTGTATTCCTTATACTTTAGTCCTTTACATTTCTTCACCCACATCTTGATTACCATGTTCTATTATTTTCTTTAACTATTTTAAATTTATTTTTCCTAGCTTTTTCCCAAGAATATTACCCATGAAATTAAAAGTTGATGTGGTAGCAATATTTCAATACCAGTAAAAATAAATCCCATAAGATAAAATAAAATGCACGGGTTCATATAACCTCTCAAATTGCATTTGCCAGAGGATGAATGTGCTATGCACTAGTGTGAGTGATGTTCACAATCACAAGGGGAGGTGAATACCTAGCCCCAGTTACAGCACCTACATGAAAATGTAAACCATGTTGCACCACTCCTTTGTTCTAATATTTAGAAAATGACACCATAGCAGAACTTTTTTTTTTTTTTTTTTGCTTTTCAGGGGAGTAAGTTATGTTAGGTCTCAATATCGAGGAGTAATCGCACCTACTTCACTTTCCAAATTTAACAGTTGTCAGGGATTTCAACCGTTGTGCTAGATGCACGCCAAGTGAGAGAGGTATAAATACATGCTTGTTTCTTTAGAGATGTTCAGAATTTTAGCTAAAAGACATAGTTTTTAAGTTAGACTCACTTTGTTCTTAATTTTTGTGAGAAGGAAATGCAATAAATTGATTACCATTTGGTGGTATTTTGTTTCTGAATGCAGGCAGGTGATGTAAAAATCAGTGTACATGTAAATGTGGCATTCCATTTCCACTGTGCCTTGGAGTTGTGGTTTCTCTTTACCCTCCTATATTGAGTTTTCTTTCATTGGATCAGTGCTTTATAGAACATGGGGAAAAAAATAGAAGAGACTGAAAGTTTGAACTCTGATTAAATCTTATAAAACTTGAAAATAGCAGTTCTTTGTTTCTGTGGTCATTGCAATGCAATAGGACCAGTGGCTGAGTGCTTAGAAGAAAATAAATGCCCCAGTAAACTGGCCAGGTACTAACACTAACATGAAAACGTAAGCACTTACCACTGGGAACCCAACAAAATCCATGAAATCCATGTAAGGTAATGCTTCTGAAAATTGAATGACTATTGAATATAGAAAATTTATGAAAAGCAACCAAGAACTTCTATAAATGTACCAGGGTTTTAAATTAGCCCTAAAATAATGAATGTCAATTTTCAACCATTTTAGGCTACTTTATTTCAAAGAGTATGATGAATGTTTCAATATCACTTTTTACTCAGGTGCAAAAAATATTATTCTCTGTAGACATTGCAACATAAAACAAAAATACTTTTATTACCAGTAGCAATGATGTGACAAGCCTGATAAATGCAAGTTTAAGATTCCTCTGGGTTTTGGCATCCCTTCACACTTATTTTCAAGTTACTAATAGATTCTGTAGGTTTGACTAGCCATCATTTAAGAGTGTCATTTAGTCTAAAATGACAGAAAAGTAAAATGTTCTTAAATGTCCAATTTTTCTCTTTTCCCTGACCGAGTTGCTAATGACTAAGAGTAATATCTTTTATTCATGCTGTCTGAGTGATGAAACAGTCATTGGCAAATGATGAATATCAAGCAGAGATGTTTTCATTGAACACTCTGGGAGAAACTTTAACAGGAACCAGACTGCCCTGTTTTGGTGGTTGTTGTTGGCTTGTTTTCTGGTTTTGTTTGTTTGTTTTTTTAAAAAGACTGGGGTATAGGCCAGAGACATGGGGGATGGTGACAGGATTCACCAGTGACACAGTGGATTGAGTAAAATACACTGCAAAGTAGAACAGAAGGCAAGATAGGAGAGATCTGCTATGCCATGTGGGTTAGCACCCTGGCCAAGGATCAAACTCAGGCCATATAGCTGATATTGCTGAGACTTAACCATTAGGCCACCAGGAGAGCCTTTTGTTTGATATTTTTTAAAGAGGTTTGGATTGGGCCCTCCCTGGTGGTGCAGCAGGTTGGAGCACCGCATATGAGCTAAGCCAAGCCACTCATGCTTCAGTGCAAATTCCATCTCTGCCCTGGAGGTGATCCACGTGGCACATCAGACCTCTCCTGTCTTGCCCACTGCTCTTCTCAGCAGTGTATATACACTCTGTTTGTGGTGAATCCTCTTACCAACCCTGCGCCTCTGGCCTGTACCCCATTTCTGTATGCATAAATAAATAAACATATTTAAAAATAAAGAGATTTGGATTACAGATAAATTCTTGCTACTGAATGAGTCTTGCCTGTCCCTCACATAAAACCTGGGTATGTGATATGAAGTCTACTACAAATGTCTTAGTACATAGGTGAATCACTGTATTAAAGACCAACTCAAGAACTTCATTTTTTTTTCTCACACTGCACAGGTTTCCAAGACTGTGATAGCTGGAGAACTAGATACAAATAGTTAATGTTAAAACAAATTGTTGCTTCCAAAATAGCACTTTCTTTGAAAGTTATGTGATCACATTGAAATTCCATGTATAGCCATATTAGGAATCTCTGAGATGTTACCAAGAATTTTGAAATGTAAATATTGAGTTCAGATCCCTCAAAGGTATCTTGGCAGTTGAAATTTAACTAATTATTAACATTTTGATATGCCATTTGGCAAAATATAATCATCTGAGATCATGTTGGAAATGTAAATTCCAGGGCACCACCCCTAACCTAAAACCAGAAAACCAGAGATGCGCTCAGGTATCTAATTTTAGCAAGCACCATCCTCTAATCCCTCATGTGATTCTGATGCACCCTTGAAATTTAGGTGTGGTCTAGGCACCTCGTTCAGATTCCTCCAAGGGAATCTGATGTACCTTTGCACCTTGAAATACTGATACTTAAGGAAAAGTATACCTTCTCTCTCTCTCTCTCTCTCTCTCTCTCTCTCTCTCTCTTTAATTTACTAATGTATATATCTATTTACATTGTTGTTCATTTAAAGACAATGTTTACTTCCCCCTCCCCCATTTCACCTTTGCATCAGCATATCAGCACCACAGTCCCCATATTCCTCCCTCCTTCCTATCCTCTCCCTCCTTGTCCCCTGTAGGATGTCTCTGGTTTTATAACTGTTTTTTTTTGTTGTGTCATGTTGGTAATCATACCTTCTCTTGACCATACAAGTGTCTTTTAACACCTCTGGGTTATTTCCCATTTCTTTGCTCTATTTTATGACAAAATCCTCATAGACAGTCTAATTCCTTTTTCATAATCCTTCAACCCAACTCCAATCAATTTTATTTCAAAATGACTCATGCCAAATCACCAATGAACTTACTTGGCTAAATCCAAAGGCTTTCCAGTTTTTATCTTACTTGAGATATTTTTACCATTTGATACAAGCAACCCACAGTTGATTAAGCAGTTCTTTAACTTGGCTTTCTCCAGCCTTACTAAGGAACCCTTCTCATTGGTTCCCTTTTATCTGCTCTACTTGGAAATTAAAGTGCCCAAAAGCTTAGACCAAGGACCTCTTTTCTATGTTTTCTAGTCACATCTTCAGTGACTTTACTTAGTATTGTGGGTGTAAATGCCATCTTACATGTTTTTCTCAAACTTTTATATCTTCAACTTTTCTTTAAAGTTCAGACTCCCATTTTCACTTAGATGTAAAACAGGCATCTGAAACTTAACAAGACCTGACTAGGACTCCTTATTTTGTTCCTGAAATTTGCTTCGCCCTTACAATAAATGACATTCCTACTGCTGTGGCTCCCCAGTTTTGGAGACATCATCAACTCTCCCTTTTTTTCAGTCAACATCCAGTCCTCCTGGGTATCCTTCCTGATGTCCTGAAGGCTATATACATATATATGTAGCAGGCAAAAAAAAAAAAAAAAAACTGATTAGAAAGATATCTCCTGCTTCATTCCTGAAATGTTAATGTAAAGTAGTCCAGAGGGACACTGGAGTCAGAGTATTTCCTGACACTTCTAAAGAAAAGTCACTTAAGAAATTCAACTTCTTATAAAAGGTTGGTGGAGAAAGATAACTAGAGACTTGTGGCCAGAGCAGGAACCATCAGTGCCAATGGTGCTTGCATGTTTGACTGGCAGCCCTGAGGAGGGAGAACTGATTAGTGTGTAGATGTACCCTTAACTGAGAGAAAATACATGCAGACATGCTGGGCAAAACTGTTGGGGCAGAATCAAGAGAGGACAGGGTATGGAATGGTGTTTCTCCTCCCCTACTTCCTCAAGACTACAGCTGACCCAGGGAAACTGCTGGAAAGCTCAGCCTACAGATTCTAGAAAGAAAGGCTGTCAATGGTACCACAAACAGATGGCACTCCACATACAACACCACTATTACCATTGACTGCACCCCTCCAGGTGTAAATAAGTTGCTGGGTCATACAAGTTATAACCACCAGAGTGGGAATTAAGTGTTTTGGGTCAAGCTTCTATAACAACAACAAAACAAACAAAAAACACAGACTGGATAATTTACAGGAACAGAAAAGATGTTACTTGCAGTTCCAGAGGCTGGAGTCCAGGATCAGGATTAAGCATGATAGGGGTATTTCCAAGGACCTCTTTCTAGCTGCCAATTTCTTGGACCCACAGATGACAAGAAAAGGACAAGAGAGAGTAACAGAGCCCCCTTTTAAATGGATCCTAACCTTTTTCATTAAAGTTCCATTCTCATGACATAATAACTTCCCCATGGCCCAACCTCCTAACACCTTTCATGAAGTGTAGAGATTTCAATATGAATTTGAGGCAGGGGAATGCAAACTTGTCCAGAATAATAGAAAGTACATGTAAACTGCAAATGACTGCTCCTTGGTGTTGCAAGGGTTAAAGAGCAACACAGTGAAGCTTTCCACAGCTACTAAAGCACAAGTTCCATCCCTGGCCAGGGAGGTAATCCACATGGTGCAGCAGACCTCTCCTGTGTCTCCTGCTGCTCCCTTCAGCAGTGTATTTCAGTAGATCTGCCTGTTCTGCTCCCCACTCTGTCTCTAGTAATTCCTCTCACCCCCCCACACACACACCTCTGGCCTACACCCCAGTTCTTGTAGGCATAAGCAAGCTTCAAAAAATATGTGAGCTCTCCCTGGTGGCCCAACGGGTTAAAGCTCCACACTATGAAGCTCTCAGAAGCCACTAAAGCACGTGTTCAATCCCCAGCCAGGAAGCGGACCCATGTGGCGTGGTAGTCCTCTCTTGACCCACCCGCTGCTTCCCTTAGCAGTTTGTTTCAATACATCTGCCTGATCCCAACTTTGTTTTTTGTGAATCCTCTCACCCACCACACCTCTGGCCTATACCCCAGTTCCATAAGCACAGATAAATAAATCTTAAAAAAAAAAAATGTGTGGCTATTTATTTCTCACAGTCATGAGAGAAAAACTTTCTTTGCAGTTCTCAGAGTTCCTTTGTTCTGGAGTTTTTCAAACCCTGCCCTATTGACATTTATTGATGGATAATTCTTTGCTTCTGGGGGAAAGGGCTGAGGCTGTATATTATACGATGTTTTGCAGTATCCATTGCCTCTACCCAGAATTCTCTATGTGAACCCCCTACAGCTGACAACAAATGTCCCTTGCTAGTTAGGGAAGAATAAGAAGTGTGGGGGTGGGGGGTAAATGCCAGCTGCACTATCTTCCCCTAACCATTGAACCACTAGGTTGAAAGTTTTCTGCTCAGAGACTGGAACTGTAGTGGCCACAGATTTAGCCTGCTCTGTGAGAAATTCACTAGATTTCAGGCAAACAGAAGACTGACTCTGCAAGGAAGTTCATCTTTAAAACAAAAACAAAAACAAAAAAAACCTTAAAAAAGATGATACAAAATACTGTGTTTAGTGTGACACCACTTAGCATTAAAACAATGAAAAGAACTAGTGATAGTTTATCCTCCTTCATTCAATGACCAACATCAGCCACTAGGGTTATAAGTTCTTTTAGTTAAGAGCTCTAGAAACTTGTAAATACCCACTACATGTCTCCATTTCTCACACTTCTGAATGTAAATCACGAGGCTCCACACTAGTCAAACTAGATCTAAATAGGAGGGTAGGGACAGTGGTAGTACCAAAATCCGATTTTTTAACTACTCCTTGGGGAGATATTTTTGTGCAGAAAGTATAAAATTTTTATACAATGTTTTTCATCCTTTTAAACTGATTCAAATAAAACCAACTGAATCCTTCATTGACTTCTAAAGTATAAAAGGGTGCTGAGTTAAAAAAAAAAAAAAAAAAGAATGAATTTCTCAAGCTTGGCTTTTCCCTTACAAAACTTTGTGTTTTGGGTAAAAGCAGATCACCTTTCAAATTAAAGAACAATCTGAAAGGCCAATAGAAATGGATATAACTTCACATCATGGCAAATGGCTCCAAATTCCGGTAGACTTTGAGATCTATGTCTACTGTCTGGGCAAACTATTAGTCAACTTTATTCCTCTGAGAAATGTTTGAGAGAAAATGATGATTAAAAACATCACCAGAAGGTCATTTCATCCCCTTCTTAATTTCATTTTAGAGGATCTAAATTTCCTTCTACCTGGATGTCTGCCTGGAGCAATCAAATCATCTGTGTGCCAGCCAGGTGAAAGGGACCGATATGAAAACATACTTCTAAGAGAATTTAGGCTTTCAAATTTGAAGTCACTGAAAGTTTCACTGAATATTCTAACTCAAAATGAAATGTTGTAAGTTATGGCATGCAAGGGGGAAATAGGAGTGTCTCTTTAAACCAACTCTAAAAGGGAGATGGCTAAAACAAATAAAATTGGAAATTTTAGTGTACAACAAACAGAAGGAATGAGTTTATGAACAATAAATATTAATTAGTCTCTATAGGAAGGTTGCTAAATTAAATTTATGCTGAAAGGATGAAATTTTTAGAAAATGGTATACTAAAGTCTCCATTTTAAATTATAAATTTTCATCGAAAGAGCAAATTGTCTTAAAGACCCTATTTTATTACTCAGCACTGTTTTCACTTTATGGAATATTTTGCATTATATTTTAATTAAAGTTATAATTACAGAACTAAATATAATTAGTTTCTTTCATCAAAAGAAATTGGAAGTGAACTTACTTTATTAAATTTTCAATTTGTTTCCTGCAGTGTTACATAGTTTATTCTAATTAATTGAGGGAGAGTTCATAAATATTTTATCAATTTGAGAATGTGATTAAAAACTCAGGAATTTTCTCTTGATTTTTAATTTTCTAGTGCTAATTTTTGATTTGGACTCAGGTGGGTGCAGCTGTAGCAGCAAGATGAAACCCCTAGTAATGCTCCCTCTTGAGGTGGTGCTTAACAACCAGGTCGGCTGAAGCATTATTCTTCCATGTTCTTTCTTTTTGGATCAGCATTTTGAAGTCATCTTGAAGTTTACCCAAAGGAGGAATGTAATTGGCAGGATTTATCCATCTTTGCTGAGTGGTTAACTACAGTGGGTACCATTAGTCACTACTGGACAATATGTTTCTGTCTGTCTTGCTGCCTTTCCATGACCTCCTAAAATATAAATTTCACAATGGGGAGTATTTCATTTGTTTTGTTGGATCTTTATCTATAGCACTGAAAATAGAAGCCAATACAAAGTGCTCAAGGTTTGCTGTGTTAAAGAAAGACTTAAATCTCTACTCCCAAAGACTAATTGTGAAAGATAAGTATGCATATACCATGGAAGTGTGATATATGTCTGCCCTGTGAAAGGATTCATACATCAGGGTAATGAATATATATACCCACCATGTCGTGTATTCACCTTTGTGAGCATGTGTGTGAACCTGAGCAAATTTCAGTTTCATACCACAGTGCTGTCAACTGTAGTTACACCATGTTTTACATTTGATTCACAAACTTTATGCATATGATAGCTGCAAAGTTTATACTTTTTACCAACCTCTCCTTACATGATTATTTTCTATTCCCAGTTACATTTGTTTAAAAAGAAAAAAAGTCTTCTCATAGAAATGTACTTACTTTCTTATCAAAAATATTCCCAAGAAAGGGACCATATATGTATTGTAACCCATTCGTATTTGAGCAAGAACATTTTTTTCCTGGATATTTCATGAAATTGATACAGTAGAACAACAATGAGAAAAAGCTCTGTAAGTCTGTGGGGCTGTGGGAAAAAGATTTTAGCCTTAAGTACTTGGGAGTGCCCTCAGCCATGGCCTTCTAGTCCACGGTGCATTATCATCACCAATGGGTGGAGCAAGGCTGTCATCTTGATCAAATGATAGAATTAAGTCACCTTTAATTTCACTGCTATTGGATACTCCTTTAAGGAACAATAACACTGTGTTTAATGTGCATGTTTTTATTGCTATATAAAACAAATGGAATTAAAACTGAAAGTAAATTGAGCTACATAAGTCAGTTACATTTCAAATGAATGCCATAACCACCCTTAAATGGAAAAGAAAGAGGACAGTCGGGAAGTGGTAGGAGCAGGAGGGAGGGAAAAAGGAAGAAATTAACACAAGTAGTTGATTGCACACCCTCACCTGGAGCAGAATGCTCTTCCTGATTCTTTCTGGGAAAGTTACACAATTCTAAGAATTTGTCCACTTCTTTTGGTTGTTCAGCTTATTGGCATATTGATATATGTACTTCAGAAATGTCTGTTATAACATCTCCTCTTTTGTTTTTTATTTTAGTTACTAGAGTTTTCATAATTTTTCAGATAAGAATATTCATATGCATGTCTAAGTGTATATGTTTAGTCATATGTGTATGTAAGGAAATAATTAGTATTGCAATCAATGTAAAACCACTTTGGGAAAAAATAATCTATTATTCTATACTGATTAAAATAAGTAGGAGTAGAAAATACTGTGTACTACCTAATAAATGTGTATTGAGTATAGGATTAGAAAATTAGCATTTTGCAATCATTTCAGTGAAGATTACATCAGAGTTGATTTATGAATAGATGTTAAATCTGGGGTGAAAGTTTTATAAGGAACAGAATTCAGACATATTCTTATATGTCCCCTAATAAATTATGTTTATACACTGCCTTGAAAAAAAAAAATGATTGTGCAATAGAGAATCAGACTGTATCTTGCATAAGTGATGATAATGAACACCCTGACTAGGGATAGATCAGTGTTCTGAGTTCAAATTTGACACTGAGAGAGACACTCCACCACTTGTACAGTGTTCTAGTCAAGAATGCATTACCTGAATCGCATCATGAGGAAACATTAAACAAAGTAAAAATGAAGGATAACCAGTTAAAATAAATGAGTATGGTGGATTGGGGTTCTGTAAATAGTCAACACTGTAAAGAAAAGTGGGGAAAAAAACAGTGGAAATGTTTCACGTTTAAAGATGCAAAGTGATATGACAACAAAAGCAACAACTAACTCTAGATTGGACACTATACTGAAGTAAGAAAAGTCCTGAACAAATATCTTTGAGTCAGCTGATATACCTGGAATATAATAAAGTTGTATTAATAAAATTCATGAACTTGATGGCAGTTTTAGCATAATATAAGGCATATACCCTTTTTTTATTTTAAGATTTATTCTGCAGGAACTGTGGCCAGGAATGCAGGGGGTATAAGAAGATTCACAGAGACAAGTCTGCTGTGCTATGTGGGTTACAACTGGGTATAGAACTCATGCTGCAGTGGCTACAGCTATATTCAAGGTTGCGACTTAACCCCCTATGCCATCAGCCTGCCATTGATATCTCTTCTCTTAATAAAAACACAGTGGAATATTTTGGTATAAGCATCCATGATGGTGTATATTACTGATTTAGGGAAGGGAAGTATGAGAGAGAGAAATTAAGGAAAGAGAGAACATGAGTCAATGATAAATAGAAAGGATAAATAGTAGCAATTTCAAGTTTGGGTAAAAAACTTTATATTATTTACATTCTTACTTGAAATTTACCTATATATAGCACATTATTCTATATTAGTCTATATTATTCCTATTTGAAATTACTACTGGAAAAAAATCAAAATTTGAAAGGATAATATTACTTAAAAGAATGCTCTTTCCAGGATAAAGATACTGAAAGTGGGTGATGGGAATCTAAGACAACTGATATTCTAATCTTCTTACTTTGTGTATGATTAAACATTTCCATAATAAGTAATAAGCTTTTCCTTTTCTGGAAATCATTTTTGTTTCTGGCTCTTGTTTAAAAGGCTGATTACATGTGTTGACAATAGGTCATTTAGAAAAGCACATCCAGAATTTCACATCAACTGTAACCATTCAGTGGAAAGATTTGCATATCCATGCCAACTTATCCATCAAAAAAACTTGGAGAGGTAGATTTCAAGTGCTATGTCACAAGGAACAGGAATTAAAATCCTTCCCATTTACTCTTTACTACATACTTACCCAGCTTCAGCACTCGGCATCATGAAATCTTGGACAAAGTCAAAACTGCCTGACCCGTGCCTATTACTACCTCCTGGTAAGCCTTTAACTGAAAACACAGAGCTTGTTGTCAGCTGATGATCCACTCTTCTTATCCACTCTGGCAAAGCATCTTTTCCTGCAGTGACTCTGCAAAGCTCAGCTTTCACATTTTTGGAACTGTGTCTTTTGCATTTGTCCGTATTGACTTCCCTTCCATATGAAATATTTACAACTGTTTATCACTTTGTCATCATATAGCATGGCATCTGTTTGCCAAAAATGAGTCAGGTCTCAGCCACAGCAGCTTGTCACGTTGGCATGACAATTTAAAGGGAAAGGGAGACTGCCTTTTGGCAGGTTCCTTTAAAAGGAGGTTATTCTACTAATTAGTACCTGGGATTTCATTATTCACAGACTTAAATTTATGTTTTTTGCATGTTTCCCTTCATTTCAGACTTATAATAACCCTGTGGGTATGTAAAGCAGGTTTTATTGTTTTGTGTGGTGACTGAGAATTCAACATCATAGAAGATGTAATGATTTCTAAAAGGTCACAGAACTGAGATCACAATGACCCAGCTACGCTTGATTCTTAGATCTTTCTCTTTTCATCAAACAGGTTGAATAACATTGTTAAAATAAACACTAAGATCACTGACTTTTCAAAGATGCTAGAAATTATTTTTATAATTAAAATAGCTACCATTTAATGAGAGTATGTTAATTTAACTATATCAAGATACTAAAGAGAATGTTTTCTGTGGCATCTGGAAACCAATCAAAATCCAAAAGACTCAAGGGACTATGGGTAATCCCTTGCTAAGAAATTAAGGTGGCCAAAGTGGTCCTTTGATCCTCACTCCCATCACCCACCTGGCCAATAAAACAAACAAACAAACAAACAAACAGAAGAGTTAAGAGAGATTGATTGAATCTGGGTAACTCGGTGTAGGAGCCTCAGCTACAAGCTTGCCTGGTTCTTGATGGCAACAGACAAGGAAACAGGTCATGAAGCCCATACATGGGGGAGTAAGAACAGTCTTATGAAGCAGCAGGGGATACACAGGTAGCAACAGTGGCAGCCCCCTGTGCTCCAGCTGCCACAGTGGCCCTCTGCTCCACAAGTAGTCAGTGAGTGGCCCCTGATAAGCCCATGTGAGGACCCCTCCAGTGGAGCCCTATTTGCTTTTATATGACTTATAGACAAAGCTGGCACAGGGCTAAGTTTAAGTCCAGGTTCACACAGTGTGAACTATACACCAAGATGACATATAATTTACTGCTTTCCACACATATGGGCTACATATTGAGGGTACTTGTTATCTACTGGGGTCACCGGCACTAGAAGGTCACAGGTAAAAAAAAGACTCTGAGAAACTCAGGGAAAACAGTGAGCAACACTCCATACAGTGTGCTGGCCCAGTGACCAGTCTGCAAGCCAAACTGGAAAAGACTCCAAGAAGAGTGTAAAAGCTGATTATATGATACTATGGTGCAAAGACAAACTCTCTAGCAAGTTAGTTTCAGGCCTACAGGTATTAATGTTTCCTATCTGTTTCCCTACTACACCTACATATAGAGCTCAGTGATATAATTTTTAAGAGCTTTACATGTGTCCACTACATAGGGAGCATATATGAAAAAGATACTCACTTCCTGTTTTAAATTTTCTGAAAATGGTAGCCAACTCCAACAACAGAAAGGAAAGTTGGAAGCTCCCAAGCCAAGTTTCCAACTTGGTTACTCAGCTTAAATCATCCTGTTAAGGCACACTCTAGATCATTCCATGAGGGGGTCAAGGCAACAAATAAGAAATAGTTTATGACATGGGCAGCAGCTAGTTGGTATTATCAAAACTTCAACCAGCAGGTGGGTACTGAATAATTACCCTAAAATTTCCTATGTTAGATCTCTAGAAGCAGATTAAGACAGGAATTCATAAGCAAGAGATTTAGGGATGGAGATGTTACATTTGCTGGTAAGATGTGGATGGGCCCCCAAATATGTAACATGATGTGGTATGACCAATTGGGAACCTCCATAATGTAACAAAGAATTGAAACACAGCACCAGAAATAAGCAAGCCAAAGCTTATTTAAAGACATGACAGTTCCTGGGAGCAAAGTTGCAAGGATTAAAGAAACAGGCTAACTCCTGCTAGCAGTGAGTAAACCAGATACAATTTATTTATGGACAGATAAAAAGCAAAAACAGCTCTCATGTGAGAAGAGTCCAGAATAAGTTGCCACTGGTAAAAACAATTCAGAGTTTTAATAGTTATGCTCATATTTTGGGTCTAGGGGACAAGCTGTGGTGATAAGAGTTTCCTGATTGGTCAACTGGGGCCAATGCTCTCACAGAATAACCATTGATACTGTCTTGGACTTTTTTCTTGTTGCTAATTTTTCTCTTTGGTTATGTCTCCATGGGGTCCCATCTCTTTCTGGGGGGTCCTAGTCCTTATACCTGCTGTAATGTCCCCCAGGGCTTCAGTCTCTATGTGCCTGCCTAGCCCTCAGAAACATCTCAGGAAAAAGCTATAATGGAGAGAATGCTACAGATAATGGGTCTAAAAGGTCTCTGTAGCATAAACAATTCCACATAATTGTTCCCCTGTGAGACAAAGGGCTGGATTTCTGTATCCATATATTAGTCAGTCAGTGGTTATTGGCAACTATAGTGAGAAGACAGGCTTAACCAAAGACAATTCTTAGGATAAGGGGTGGGGAGGGACAAGTGTGAATTCTATTCTCAGAGTTGTAAAATAGACGTGTGTACTCTACTCATAAAGGAATTCAGTATCTAGCACATTTCTCTTCTACAGAGAATGCTCTAAAGTATGTTCCACATGACATTCCAGAGACATTAAATCCTAGTTACTCGGAATGGTGATCTGCTCATAGTGTCGCTTATATCGACTTTGATTTCTTTCCTACATTTCCTTAACCCATTTCTTCTCTTATACTACCTGGAATCACCTTCCAAATAACCTGCACACAAATTCCTTTCTGACATTGTCTGTAGGGGAAAGGGATTCAAATCTAGATAATGGTTAGGATAGAAATATTCTTGTCACTGAGACTATTTTGCAGTCTCAGTTCCAACTTGAGAGCCCTGATGATAAAGGAATTGAAGATAAATAATGTTTGGAGAAAAAAATTGTATTTGGACCTATTCAGACCACCATAAAATTTAGGTTAGTTAATAAGCTGACACACATTTATTATCTTGTTTATGAAATTTTCTGAGGTAAGTGCAATTACCTTTTACACTTTACATATAGGAACAGCAATGATCAGAGAAGGTAGGTTATATTGTCCAAAGTCTCTCAATTGCAAGTTCAAGCTACTGACTTTAAAGCTAATGTTCTGATCCACTAGACTACCTCACCGTCTTGAAGGTTTCTGAAACATGACACAGATGCTCATTTTCTCATTTCTGAAATTAAATCTACTTTATAATTTCTGAAACCGTAAATCCTTAAACAATCCTTGAGACAATGGTGGTGGAAAGTATTCATTTTTTATGAGATCAAGGGACCCATTTTTCCTTCTTTTAATATATCCAGGAAAATAATAAGGGAAGAAAGCATGTTCTATTTTTAAACTGACACCATTATGGATATGGATATTTTTTCAGACTATTACAAGAAGGAGCCAGCATTCACATATAAGGCAGTGGCTACATTACTTAGACATTACATTATTTATGTTAAAAAATGGAGTTTTGGGTGAACATTTACTTACCCAATAACATTTATTAGTTACAATCAACAATTTTAAGACCAGAATAAAAGATTGGGGAAAAGGAAGGAAATTAACCAGTGTCTCATTTCTCTGACACTCTCCCTTACATGTAGAAATTTTATTCAAGTTATAAACTACATTCCAAAATATTGGCTCTGTGGAATTGATGTAATCCCCTAAATGCTTGACTTCTAGGAATGACTTTTTAAATCAGCGTGGTATATGGGAAGATGTCATCCAGTTTCTGATACTGGAGACCACTTTGCATGTTGACAAGCTGTAAATGTTGGGGTCAAACAGTCTTTGATTTAAACAAGGCTTTGACACTTATTAGCTAAGCAATCTCAGCTACTTATGTTCCTTAAGACTTAGTTCACCCAAATTAAAGCTAAAGACAACTGTAACTCCCTAAGAAGGCATAGCAAGGATCAATGCATCATGACAGTAAAGGAGTGACAAAGTGTTTGGCAAGAGAATGGACTTTCAGTAAATGTTATTTATAAACAGCAAAAAAGTTCATTTGGCAAGTGCTGGCCTATAAAATTTCAATCTTAGGCATGCTACACTTTCCCCAGGGCCAACAACTAAGTGCCATGCCCAAATTCACAAGGCAAAGCACACTAAAAGACAACACTGTTGGCATTGTTTAGCTGGAATAATACCATTTCCTATTTGGTACCTATGAGGATTAACCCTCTCCCCTGGAAAAGCTGCAAGCAGAGGCAGAGAGGAATAACAAACACAGTGGAGAGAGAATATATGCCGATACACAGTGCTGTAAACTTACATTACCATGAATCTGGGATGACAGCATAAGTCACCAGAAGGGAAGCGTCAATGAATTACAGAGGCCTTCCCCAAGAAGTGGCAATAAAACAGTGGAGTACCCTTTGCCATCCCATATTTCATGTATGCCAGATAAATTCAACTCAAGAATACTGTCTTAATTTCCCCTCATTTTTAGCCTCTACCTTATTCCTCCTGCCATGTAATTCAGGGATTTATTATTTCTTTTTGGCATATATTTATTGAGAGCCTTTTCTGTTACAGGGAAGTCCCTATAGGGAATTGCCAAATACAAGTGTAAGTTTAGTGTTTTTGTTCCATAGAGAGCTCATAAATTAATTTTGTTTCCTATTATAAAGGATGGACAACAGAGTGGTACCAAAAAAAAGTTCATTAACTATAATGTGAACTTTCTTTCTCTAGCTAATATCATTAATTATTTTATGTTAAATAAGAGTGGGTGTCAGCTGATTTCATGGTAGCACTTTTGGAAATGTTAATAACGTAACAAAGGACACTACAAATCATCTCCCATAAATTTGCTAAAAATTCAATGTCTATTATTCCTGGGTGGCAGAGTGGGGCGGGGTGAAAATAATAATTTTTAAATGAGGTCATCTGGCTTTCCAAAATAAAGACCCTTTATTTTCTTTCATTGAAAGATGACAGAAATTCAACCTTTAACAGGTTCAACCACTCCTAGAGGCATACTCTGATAATTAAACTTTTTTTTTCCAACTAACTAGTTACTCAGAATCCATCTCAACACAAGATTCTAGAAAATGCCTTCCACGCACAGTGTAGACACATGCAATTATATCCAATCTGGATATAGCAATCTTTAGAACTCATGAGTAGGAATCTTTGTAAGCTTTTTGATAAACTGAATTCCCTTAACTCCTGAAGTTTGCATATCTCAGGTAGATGGTCTACCCACAATAAAAACAACTTAGTGCTTTGACTTGAGCAGGTTTGGCTTTAACCTCTCGTGATTTTGAATAATTTTAAAGACAAATTTACTTCTAGGCTAAACCTCTATATTACCATTCTGTTTATCAAGTTCATCAAAGAGCTAGGAAAAAGCTAGAGTAGTCACTGCTTATTTAAAAAGTTATCACCTTGGCAAACTGTGGAAGAAAATATTTTAATCCTAATATACCAAATCCCAGGCTATGATTCTGAGCCCCCATATATAACATCTACATAAAAATTTCAAAAACTTTCAGAATGGACTCAAAGAACAAAAAAATCTTTTTTTTTTCTTTTTGAAGATAGAATGCCCTTGTTCACTTAACTGAAAGGAAAACACTTTAATTATCCTTCAAACCCCATTTCAGGTACTAGGACATCATCTTTGTCCATCTTCGCTGATGGCTGTGGACCATTTCTGACTCAGAATTCTGTAGATATCTTATCACTCTTCATGTGTCTGCTGACAGATGGGGACTTCCATATCCAGGTGACACCAATCATTTCATTAGTCTGAGCATCTACGAGATTTTCTAACCACTAGGTTAACTCCACTTTGTATTGTCAATCTGAAGTAAACAGTATGTTTAATTACAAACACAGAAGCAATTAGATATCCTTGTGAGGTATTGAAAAGGGTAAAAACGTTAAAGAACAATTTATGTAAAGGAATCTATAGTCTAAAATATAAAGACGTAATTATTCATTCAACATTCAACAAATATTTAAGTATATTTTTACAGAATAGCAGAGGTCATGGGACTTCTATTAATAGATATAAGGAATTATCTATCTCCCAGCTTAAGTTATGAGTTTTAGATCATCATTTACAAAGAAATTTGAGTGACAGTATAAAGGTGAGTGTTTGAAATAGGAACACTTAGTCAGCACAATCAAACAATATCAGTGACCCTGATACCCTACTAGTACTGTTCCTGGATTTACCACTAATTGTTAAGGGTGATTACTCAAATTTCTGCTTCAGGCTTAAGAATCACAAAAACTCTTAATGTCAATAGATTACTTCTGCTGCAGGAATGATAAAGTGAAGCGTAACATGAAAAAGTTAACTTTTTATATTGCTAAGTGCATTTTTTTCTATCTTAATAGGTAACTCTTTCATATAAAATATAACATTAATTTTATATCAACATTTGTTGCAATCATGCTCATACGATTTGCATCATCATTTAAATCATGTGTGAAAAAAAATAACTGAATAGGATCTCCCAGCCTTTAAGATTCGGAACATACACAGATGCATGTGTGTGTGTGTGTGTGTGTGTGTGCATATGTGAGCAAACAAACATTACAAGGACTTTAGTATTAGGTAGATCATTGAATGCATCCTAGCATGATCCCTCTCTAGGTCCAAAAGTTTCCCATAAGTTATTTCACCTTCCCAGAATTCATTTCTTATCTACTGAGAATGCTGTCTAGATCCAACTAGGTTGCTATGTATTAATATCTTTCTCATCACACTATCAGCAGATAACCTGATATAACAAAACCTAATAAATGAAAGCAGAATAAAAATATTACTGTAAATATGATTATATATACCATATTTGTATAAAACATGCATGTATAAATAATACATGCACATATAACATGTATGTATATGTATTGTATATACACACATATATTATATAAACATGCATATGTATTCTACATGATTTTACCTTTATCATCCATCCTTCAAGACTTCTTTAGCCCTCCACAGCCCATAATAAGATATAATGGATGAAGATATCATTAGTTGTATGTGAAACTGGTTGCTGAGAGTCACTTAAAGAAATCAGTATCTTTTGGATACAATGATGAACTAGTCTAATAAATACATGTAGTTAGCATTTGATGGTACAGGTTCTTTATTTATAATTAGAGGTTTAAAACATGTCCTCACTGTAAGGCTGTTTTGAAAATTAGATCTAATATATATCATTTTTTAATCACAGTACCTGGTGCATACAAACTCAAAAATGGTGGGTTAGCTATATTATTTTTACTACAATGAACATATTGCTTTCAGGAAAACAGTGTTTAAAATCTGTCTTTATTTCAGAGTCCTTCTGATGGATGTGACAAAGTGTGATACTTTTTTTTCCAACATTCTTCCCTCCCTTTGCAGCCTATCTCAGCCTATCACATTAGTAGTTCTAAAACATCAAAGGAGACATGGGGAAGCTAAGAATCTCAAGGAAAGTTTCTAGAATCTCTGTAAGGAGTACTCTATAAGCAACTTTAAGCTCACAAGAGTCTAGGCATAAGTTGTGTTGTTAAACTCACCATGAATTAGACCTTATATTCTTTATATGTCTCCCTTAATTCCTGTGGCTTTGGTTTAAATACAGATGGGTTATGTGGAATTTATACGAACGCTTTTCTGAAAATCCAAAAGAACTATAGTCTCTATGTAATCGTGTAGCCTCCTTTAAAATCCTTATTATATAGAGGGGTTTAGTTGAACAGGATTTTCTCTTCCCTCAATAGTACAAAACATACTTTATTGTTTTGGGTCTTAGCAAGGTTTCTAAGAATATTCCTACATGTGGTTCATTTAGCCCAATTAGACTACCATGAACAAAAGATAACCCACAGCAATTACAAGAATGAAATAAACTGTGTATGTGTGTGAGAGAAAGAGAGAAAGAGAGAGAATGGTATAGCCACTCTGGAAAAGTTTGGCAGTTTCTAAAAACACCAAACATGCAATAGTCACTCCTATAGAAATTTCTTAGAGAAATGGAATTTTATGTTCACTCACACACACAACTAGACAGAAATATCAATGGTGATTTTATTAATAACACCTAAAACTGGAATCAGCCCAGACAGTCTTTAAGAGAAAATGGAATGCAACTCAGCAAAAATGCAAATTATAAACACGTGATGATTTAGATGAATCACAGAGAATCTTGCTGAGTGAAAGAAGCTAGTCCCAATGAGGGAATAATATTTTGAAATGACATTTTCATTAGGAGGAAAAGTTTCTGTTTGCCATAGTGGGACAGTTTCAGGAAGCAGAGTATGCAAGGAGAAGGACAGGAAAGAGAGGTAGGTGTGGCTAGAAGAGGGCAGCTGGAAGGGTAGCCAGAAGGCTTCCCTTTGTTGTTGGAACCATTAAGTGTCTTATCTCTAGTGGTGAATACCAGAATCTATACAGAAATGAAAAGTTGCTCCATACTTATGGATTGGGAGAATTAGCATTGCTAAAAGGCTATATAATCAAAAGCAATATACTATTGATTCAAAGCAGTCCCTGTTAAAATTTCATTGGCATTCTTTAGAGAAATAGAACAAGCACTACTGAAATTTTGTCAAAGCAATTCTGAAAAGAAGAATCAGAGGTATCATACACCCAAAATTCAAACTGTGCCATCAATATATTGTAATCAAAAGTTTGTGGTATAAAATAAACATATATGCAATGAAATAGAGTTAAAAGCCTGAAATAAACCTGAATTTATATGAATAGCCAAGAGTATACAATGGAGAAAGGAAATTTCTTCAATAAGTGGTGTTGGAAAAACTAGACTGTGCATACTAAAGAAAGAAACTAGAGCACTATCTCACATGTCTGCAAAAAATAAGTCTACATGGATTAAAGACTTGATGTAAGAATAGAAATCATAAAACACATAGAAGAAAGTATAGGTAAAATATTTTATTACACTGGCTTCAATGATATCACTGGATATTCAACTTTAACCACAGAAAAAAAATAAAAATGAACAAATGAAACTACATCTAACTAAAAAAAAGCTTCTTCACAGCGAAAGAAACTATCATTAAAATGAAAAAAAAACAAAACAAAAAACTACCAAATGGGGGAACTTATACATTCAACAAGGGCCTAATACTCAAGATCTACAAAGAACTCATAGAATTCAACATAAAGAAAAGAACCCAATCAAAAATTGGGCAGAAGAGTTAAATAGACACTTTTCAAAGAAGCATTTATATGGCCAGAGGCACATTAAAAAATGTTCATTGTTTTTGCATTTTCATCCTTTATCACCAGGGAAATACAACTCAAAGCCAGAATGAGTTACAACTTCAAACATCTGAGAATCACCCATATCAATAAGACAGAAAAAAACACATAATAACAAGGATGTAAAGAGAAACAGAAACTTGTGCACTGTTGGGGATATAGCTCAGGTAAAAAACAGTTGGAGTTTTTTCAAAATATAAAAATGGATCTACCAATGATCTAGCAATTCCATTCTAGGTATCTTCCCAAAGAAAACAAAAACAGTAATCCAAAGGGCTGATATTACTCCTATGTTCATTGCAATACTGTTTACACTAGCCACATTCTGAAAACAACCCAAGTGACAGAGGACAGAAGCACAGATAACAAAAATGTGTTATGTATACACAGTGGAATAATACTCAATTATTAAAAAAAAAAAAAGATGAAACCAGAAACCATGCCATTTGCAATAACATGGATGGAATTGAAAGGGATTATGCTCAGTCAAGTAAGCCATTAGAAGAAAGAAAAACATGGGGTTGAGGCTAGAAGAGGGGTAGCCCTTAGAGGATGGAGAGTATATGGGAAGGAGGCCCACTGGACTATGCTGGAGGACTATGTGTGCCTGGTGCTGGCTTTAATGTAGTATTATTATACACATGAAGAGGTGTGTGAACCCACACCTCTAAATCATACATTGTGGTAAACAAATGTTACTCTGATAAAATAATAATAATAATAATGGGAGAGAGAGAGAGAGAGGGAGGAAGAAGAGAGAGAGGAGGAAAAGAAGGAAAAGGAAGGACTTAAAACAGAAAAAAAGGTTAAAAGGAGTTTGATGATGTTTGTGTTGAAACAAAATTATAAAGTTCAAACCTTCAGAAAATTTTAATTATTAGCTACTGATTGTTTAACCTCATTTACTTAAATAGAGATACTTTACTTCCTCCTGAGGTAATCAGTAAGTCTGTCTCCATCTTAAGTGTTCTTTCTAATTACAGATGAAATCTCTTTTAATGAAATCTCAACCATTGGTCCTACAAAACATCTTTAAAGGCTTCATACATGGTAGCTCCTCAAAATCTTAGCTTTCTCATTTTACTGAGTTTGATTTGTTATATAAATCTTCCCAGTTATTCTTCTTCATTTATCATGCTTTTATAGTACTCCTTATTCTAAATGCTTCTTCTCTAAACACATTCCAATTATCACCAGCTTTTTCTAAAATTGTAGAATGCTAAATGCCACAGAAACAGAAGCATATGTGTCTGTGGTACCCAGAGTTGAGGGAAGGAAATGGGAGAAGTGAAATTCAGTTGTAAGGCACTTAACACCACGGAAGTTTGCAATGACCAAATTGCCTTATATCTTGACCATATCTTGGCTCTGATACTGTACACCTTAGATGCTACTATTTGGAGAAACTGAGTAAAGGGTACACAGGATTTCTCTGTATTATTTTTTTAAATTAATGTGAATATAAAATTGCTTAACACTAAAAATAAAATAGCATATAAAATATTTAATTAGAGCCTGCTTCATATTCTAAGCTATCATTTAAAAAGCCAAGTACTTGCGCAAACAACAAAGCAAGCAAAACTCCCAGACTTTAATAACTCTGGAGAGAGTCACAACCCGATGATAATATCTATGAGTAAATAAACAAAAGTAGTTTATCCTTACCTACCAAAAAAAGTTAACATATAAATTCTGGAATCTGAATATTTGGAGAAGCATGGACATTTGTAGCATGCAGTTGAACAAGTATTGCATTGCCCTTATAATTGAACTTTTCAAAATTACATCTGAACACATCGAAAATCTTGGCATTCTCCTTGATTGTCCTCTTTCTTTACACTTCCTGCTAAATCTATCAGCTAATTCTGCTCTCTACCTTCAAAATATATCCAGAATCCAATCACCATTTCTTGCATATATATATATATATATATATATATATGAAACTTTGTTCATAAACTTTAATCATTAAACTTTATTTATTTCATAAATGGCTTCTACAGTCTCCCTGTTCTACAGAGCATCTTAGCATCCAAAGTGATCCTGAAAAAAAGGTCACATAGTGAATTACTCTCTTCAACACTTCTCAGTGGTTTCCAAACATGATGTATATTCGTGGAAAAAGTTAAATCATTGCATATGGTTTCCATGTCCTCAGTGATCTCACTACCAAAATAACTCCTTTATCTTGTATCTTCCGTTCTCCCCTCCCTTTACCCTTCAGTTCTAGACTAAATGGTCTCTTTGTTGTCATTCAAAGATAGAAGTCAATTATTTTAAAATGTAACTGAGTGCCAACAGCACTCTGGTTGCTCAAGGATTCCCACTGATGTGACTGAATATAACCTCTCACAATTCACCCCACAACATTCCCCAAGAGCAGAATCAGTCACCATATTCTGGCCATTAGTTGAATTGGATGGTAGAACTTCCAACAAGAGTAAGTAAGTTAAATACTTGACATACACCTCAGTAATTCTTTAAAGATACATCACCCACAGCAAAGATAGTGAAGGAAAGCATAAAGGGACTAATCAAGTTAAAGAGCTTCTGTACAGCAAGAGAAGCATTAAACAAAACAAGGGGACACCCTACAGATTGGGAAAAAAATCTGATCACAAAGATATACAAAGAGCTGACAAAACTCAACAAAAGTAAAGTGAAAACCCCATCAAGAAATGGGAAGAAGAGCAAAAAAGACACTTCTCCAAAGAGGAAATACAGATGGCTAATAGGCATAAGAAAAAAAAAAAAGTTCAACATCACTTGTAAAAGGGAAATGCAAATCAAAACCACAATGAGATACCATCTCACACCAGTGAGAAAGACACATACTTTAAAAAACTGGCAACAACAAATGTAGGCGAAGATGTGGAGAAAAAGGAACACTCCTACACTGCTGGTGGGAATGCAAACTGGTACAACCACTACGAAAAGCTGTTTGGAGGTTTCTCAAACTGCTAAAAATGAAGATTCCATATGAGCCAGCAGTTCCACTCACAGGTATTTACCCAAAGGACACAAAAACATTAATACAAAGGACACCTGCACCCTTATGTTTATTGCTGTACTATTTAGGAAAAATGTGCAATCAACCCAAATGCCCAAAAAATCTTCTTGACTAGATCAAAATGTGAAACAGATACATTATAGAATATTACTCAGCAATAGAAAAAGATAAACTTATGCCATTTGAGGCAATATAAATGGAGCTGGAAGGGATTATGTTTACTGAAATAAGCCAGAAAGAAAAAGAAAAATACCAGATGGTTTCACTCATAGCAGGAATATAAGGGATCAGGAAAAAAGCTAATTGTAATAAAGTAAAAATGAAAATCAATAAAAAACTATAAACCAGAGACATTCTACCAGGGTGGAGAGGGGAATAGGATCAAAGCTGAGAAGGGAAGAGCACACAGGACTATGGTGATGGCACAGGGGTGAATTGGTGGTGGGAAGTCCATGGGGATTACAACCAAGATGAAAAAATGTACAATGTACAAAATGAAAAATTATGTAAATATATACACACACATACACACACATACCTAATGTATATATTGTGTATATGCATATATGTGTATATATGTGTGTATATACATATGTGTGTATATATACACACACATACATATATGCTATATGTGTACATAGTAAACAGGCAAAAATCATGATTCAAAAAACAAAAAGAAAGATTTCATAGGGAAGTTGATCATTAAGGAAGTGAAAATATTTTGTAGCTCACAGAAATAAAGACGTTTCAATTAAATCCTCCTCACTGTGAGGCTTTTACCTTTCCATGCATAAAAACTGAAGTAACCATTTGCACTAAACTTTAGAAATGCAGATTCCACTTAGGGCAAATCAGAAACTTATTTTTATATCTGACTGTTTCTATTCTTAAATGTCACTGAGTTTAAAGCTCTTGATACATTTTCAAATGTAGAATCCTCAGAGATAACTTTTTATATTGCAAATTTGGTTTGTACAGCATTGGATTTGAAGTAAAGGACTAGGGCAATAAGAAAAAACACAGGGAATGAACTTTCATAAACTAGATTCTACTATTAAAAAAGAGGACACTAGAAAGTTACCTGCAGCAGATACCCAGAAGGGAGCTGACCCACTGACGCAGATCTCTCCTGACCTGTCTGCTGCTCTCCTCACCAGTGTATTTCAATCAATGTGCCTGTTCTGCTCCTCACTCTGTCTCTAGTGAATCTTCACACACCCCACACCTCTTCCCTGTACCCCAGCTCTTGTACACATAAATAAATAAATCTTTTTTTTTAAATCTTTAAAAACCCTAAATATCTTTTATTTCAATCTCTTCATATAACACAGGCAAGTACTTACATTCAAAATACTGAAATAAATTGCTCAAGGCTGTAAATCGTTAAGAAAAGAAACAAAGTTGGAACATAGCTCCCTTATCACCCCACATTTGTTTTTTTAGGGTCAGATTGTCCTTTGTCATATAGGGTTATGGTCTTGTCTTTTTTAGTGTATCTGGCAACATGATTGAGTCTCCTCCCACAAAGCCCCTAATCAGCTATAACAACCAAAATTGCCCTTGGACATTGCTAAATGTCTCTAGGTTCAATTTACCTACCCACTTTTGAACAGAGGGATGGAACCACAGTTCAACATGACCAATGAGAGAATTGGTACAATTTTACCTTTCCACGGTAAGATCTGTATGCCAATAGTTAATGGTGCTAGTCTGAATTCTGACTGTAGTGACAAGAAGCCATTTGGAACTAATGTAAACCATGTGGGAATTCATCAGCTTGCAAAAATCAAAGTACCAAAGGTAGGTGAGAAACTGACTGGCAGGAGACTCTGTCTAGAGCTATCCATTGCCCTATTTCTTATTTCAGTTTTCTCTTGTTGATACTGTTACCTCAGTGTGGGAGTGGATGTTGCACAGATCTGGACTCACTTTCTTATGACTCATTATCCATGCATAAGAAAGGTCAATTCTCTACTTTTGGTCAAGACAGTGTTAGAAGGGTAATGACTGGCCCAGAGTGAGTCATGTGCCAAGGTCTGGCAGTATTATTTACATCAAAATGTGTGAGTGTGGAGGAGGGAGGGGCTGTTTTACAAGTAGTTATAAATAACTAAAGTACATTAAGATTTTCTTTAAATGGAGGCTCGTTCAAAACAGATGGAAAGTTCATGCCTCCAATGCCCAATTTCTTGGCATGGGTATTTTTGCAGTTAACAAGGCCTGCCCTCTACAATGACAGGGTTCAGTGTAAGATTGCAAATGGAGACCAATGGATCACATAGCTAAATATTTAGATATCACACAGCATAAAGAGCTTTAAATAAATAAACTATCTGTCCCTTCATCAGCAAATATAACGTCATAAAGACCTGGAAGGTCAGATTTGAATTTAGCATTCTCAAAGTCCTTAGTGTTCTGAAGCAGAAAGTGGTAGCATGGGGAGAGCCATCTGTTTTACCAGGTTTGGAATCTCTGGAGTGCTAACTCCTGTAAGCAGGAAGGTTTTATTTAAGATTCAAGCCAAATGCATATAAGTACAATATGAATTTATTGAAGGAAATCCACATTATAATAATATAAGCATACTTTCAACTGGAAGGAAAAGGGGAAAAGAAACTAACCTCTTGGCAAAGTTCTGGAAATTGGCATGCAGAATGGGCAGGACTTGGTTCGTAGTTCCTTAAACCATCTGCAGTGGTGGAGTTACCACTTGCAGCAAGAGTCCCCAGTAACACTTACCATACCTAGAAGAGGATCCAGGAGTATGGGTATAAAGACAATAAGCATCTTAAATTGACTCAGATTTGGTGCCTATATATTTACACCTTTTTTTTTTTAGCATATTATCACGACCTTCTATTAATTTTTTTAAAGATTTATTTATTTATTCATATAGAACTGGGGTACAGGCCAGAGATGCGGAGGGTGAGAGGATTCACCAGGAACAGAGTGGGGAGCAGAACAGGCAGATCGACGAAGTACACTGCCGAGGGGAGCAGCGGGCGGGTCAGGAGAGGTCTGCCGCGCCATGTGGATCACCTCCGGGGCAAGCGGGAATCAAACCCATGCTGAAGTGGCTTAAGCTTCCCAGTGCCGTGCTTTAACCCGCTGCGCCACCAGGGAGGGCCCCCTTCTATTAATTTTTATGTAGGAGGGCCTTTTTTTTTTTTTAATCTGTCTACCTATCACAAGTCTAGTCATTAGTAGTCATCAGTGTCCATTTTTTTTTCATTTTTTAAGAGTTATTTATGCATAGAACTGGGTGTAGGCCAACAGTGCAGTGGCTGAGAGGATTCGCCACAGACAGAGCAGGGAGCAGAACAGGCAGACTGACTGAAATACACTGCTGAGGGGAGCAGCAGATGAGACAGGAGAGGTCCGCTGTGCCATGTGGGTCAGCTTTCTGGCTGGGGATGAAACTCGAGTTGCAGTGGCTGCAGACAGTTTTATAGTGCTGAGACTCTAATCCCTACACCACAAGGAATCCTCCTATCAGTGTCTATGTAAAGAAGTGGTTGCTTTTTTTTTTTTTTTTAAAGATTGATTTTATTTATGCATACAGAACTGGGATATAGGCCAGAGGTGCAGGGGCAGTGAGAGGATTCACTGGAGACAGTGCGGAGCAGAACAGGCAGAAGAAGTGGTTGCTTTCTAATTGTCAATCTGAGTCACTGTATCTCAGTTGTCCCCCACCTTCCCACCAGTCAGGGTCAACTCAATGCCAATACACAGAACATCTCTGTCAGTCAAGATCATTATAATATCAATAAATAAAGCAGCATTCTCTGGCCCCCAAGTCAGAAGCTGTTCAACTTTCACACAGATTACTTCATCTTACACTGTGAAGTGCCTGAACACTTATCTGTACTCTCTACAAATAATGGTCCTTCAAATACCACCAAGGAGTGGAGCTTCCATCCTCACAGCCTAGTCTGTTATGGGCAGGAGTAAGTGTCACTGGGATCATATGGGACAGTAATTCTAGGCCTAAATACCAAGAACATCTTCAAGACCAACGATACACAGCTCCATGTAGACACATCCTCATTGCCATGTGACCAACTCAGGCTGAGGGAGCCAGAAGTGGGACTTCTAAAGCAGTGGCCCAAAGGTCCATCTTACCAGGGCCTAAGGAAATACTTAGGTAGAATACTGTCTCTGTGCTCTGCAAATACCTTTTATTATATAACAAACAGCACATTAGAAATAATGCAGTCATGGAAAAAAATATAGTCAGTACAAACTTATCCGGGCATAACCACACTGGAAGAAAACCTGAACAGCTCAAGAAGGCAGCTCAGTGAGACCACCTTAGAAGAATTAGAAATGAACATAAACAGTAAAATGCAAAAACTGGATTGCAGGGAAAGAATAAGGTCAGAAAAGCAGTTCTGCTACAAAGGTGGGCAGGGGAGTAAGCACAGCCACTGCAGACAAAAGCATACAAAGGTTGTAGTGCTTCTGTCTGGGGAGAACCCTAGATACAGTTATTTATTTTTAATTTTCTATCAAATGGAGTTGCAAAATCTCCTGCATGCAAATGAACTGGAGATATTTCCTTTCCTGCGAAAGGCTGTAATTCCACGTCATTGTTCCAGCTTCCTGAGTCTAAGAAAAAGACTCAGGAAAAAGACATTTGACTACAATATCACTTTCATATTAAACTGACATCATTCCATATTTATGAGTATATGTGAGTTAATTCCATGCATAGCATTATGAAAACACATGTAGTAACAGAACAGATTCTAAAGTTTATTTATTTTATTAAAATGATTTTCATGATACTTAACAGAGAATGAAATAGTCTGTCACACAAATGAAAAATGTGGATTTACAGCACACACACACACACACAAAATGCCGCCAGACAAGTTATACTGCCCCAAATGCTGTTATTGTGGTATACTTTCTTTACCGTTACAAATGTCAGATTGTTTTTTCTGCTCCTGCATACTTTTTTACATCCTCTCCCTGTAATGTTTTTTTCTTTTTATTTTTACAGGTGTAGTATTTCCCTGAGGGCAATATTTAGATTGTGTTTATCATTGTACCTCATTAAGAGACTGACTATGGTAGGCATTCAATAAATACTTTAGAGAATAAATAAAATATGGGATCTGGAAATCATACTGCTCAAATGCAGTCTTGAATGATGAAAATCAGTGATCCTGATTTTTATTATCCTTTGAAAGCCTTTGTCTGCCTTGGAAAGCCTGAATATAGTTATAGAAAAAGATAACATTACAATAATAATAATAATAATAATAATAATAATTGTAACATTTTAGTTAATTCTTTAGCTCATATTCTTCATTAGCTTACTCAATAACCATCCTAAAGTTAAATGGTGTTATCCCTATTACATAAATCAAAAAGTTATGTTCAGATATGTTAAGTAACTTATCTAAGACGGCACAGTGGAAGTAATGGGCCTCACTGGTAAGCCTTCTGAATCTCCACTCCTCTATAAAAGCAAGAGAAATACTTTCCATGAAGAGTTTATAGGACTATTGTGAAGCCAAAGTAAGCTTCAAAAAACACCCCAAAATATTAATTCCTAACACTTATGAAGAACATCAAAGGTTTTTTCAATGTTTTTACATGCATAAGGCATTTAAAAAGGCTTATGGTTCTGTGCAAATGTAGTGTTTTTAATCGTTTATGCTGCTTTCATCCCCTTACATGTTTTAGACACTATAAGGTAATGGTGGTATCAACAGCTAATAGCTAAGCTCATGCTAAGAGTTTTACACCAATTTTTCTAACTTATGCTTAAAAAGAAAAAAGAAGTTAGTATATTTTAATAACAGTTTATAGGTCAGAAGGTATGAGGAAATTTAGCAATTTGTATAATTTATTTCTACTACATCAGTAGGTCAGGATTTAAACTTTATACTTTTAAAAAATAACTTATTTCATAATAGAATTTATCCAAGATGCCTTATGAAAATAATGCTGTGTAGAATTCAACATATGTATGCTTGACATTATTTATGATAACTAAAAGTTTGCAAAATGGGAAAAGATGCTAAGATCTGAGTCAATTGTGACCTTTGAAAAGTAGGAAAGTATACATAAGTGGATTTCTTTGAAAAATTCTTTGTATGTCAGTCACTTGTTTTCAGGAATGTATTTATTTTCTAATAGCTACACTATTGTAGAATAATTTATCTGTAAGTAAAATATTTATTATTAAAATCACATTATGGGTTGCTGGATTGAGAAGTTTATCTTTGAAAAGTCCCTAAATTACTAATTTTGTAAAATAGCAACCAAAATGTAAATTTCTCTTCCAACCTCTGCCATAATTTAATCTTAGCATGTAACACATTTTCATAAGTCATATTTTTATTAATAGATTTCATTTTTAATCAGCTTTAGACTAATGGAACAAAATGAGCAGATCATACAGCGCTCACACATGTTCTTCCTATCTATTTTCTACACACAGTTTCCTCTATTATTCATATCTTGCATGATTACTGTTCAGTTGTCACAATTAATAAAGCAATATTGTTACATCATTAACTAAATTTCCTATTTTATTCTGACTTCCTTCATTTTTACCTAGTATCCTTTTCCTGTACTAGGATTCTGTATCAGCAACATCACACTTGACGGTCATAACTTTTCAGGGTCCTCTTGTCCGGGATAGTTTCTAAGACTTTCCTTGTTTCTTATATACTCAACATTTTGAAGGATACCAGTCAGGTATTTTGAAGGTAATATATCTTTTAGGCTTTATCTATTTCTCATAATTATACTGAAGCTATTAGTTATGGGGAAGAGGGGGGGAACCCTCAAATGTGAATTGATGTTCTCATTACATTTTATTGTGTTTACACTATCCACCTGCTTTATGGATGTTAACCTTGGTCTTAAAAGCCTAACCAAACTATGTTTCTGATATTTTTCCATTCTAAGTTTACTTTTATTCTTATCTTTCCATACTTTAAGAATGTCTATGCACACCCGCACTTAATGAATAAAGAATTATGGTAAAATTTATTTAGGGTACTGTGCCTATATAATTTATTCAGAGCTCTTCTAAATAGGAGATACATCACTTTTCCATCCATTTACTAATTTATTTAACACTTATATATACCATATGCACATATATTATACACTTATATACCTGTGCACATGTAATTTATATTTTAAATTATCCACCCAATGCTATTTTATTAATTTTTGTGCTCAAAGTTTTCCAGCTTTGGTCACAGAAAGTTCTTTCAATAGGTTAGTTTTTCCTGTAGCATACTGCCATGAAGGTGGTATGTTTTGTTTGAGCGCTAGCTTACTTTCTGTATGTACTTGATGCTCCATTCCCATCTGCCCTTAGTTACAATAAGCCACATCTTCAAGCACTTATTTATCCCATTGTAAGTTATTAGAAACCAAGATATGCATTCTAAGTACTCTCATTGCTACTACATGGCATCTCTTTCAGATCTTCTCAATTTACAGAACAAAGAAATATGCCATGCACACACATAACCCATACATACATTTTTTATTAACTTATCTATATACATTATACAGAATGAAATATGCATTTATATGTATATAAAAATGCATATATCTCCATCTCTATTTGATATCACTAATTCACTCCACAATCTCAATGAGTCTATTGTTAACCCCCTCACTGCCTTTTTTGGTTCAACTACTGTATTTTTTATCTCTGATATTATATTTGGAGCTTTTTTGTATTTTTCTGTTTTGTATTTTTTATTGTGTTCATCCACTATTCTAATTTCAGTAAGCAATGTTCTGACTATTGTTCTGATGTCTTCTTGTAGTTAAGTTAATTTTATTATATCACGGGTGTGTCTTAGGGTTTTATCCTGATACCCTGCTTGGGGCAAATACCTCTACCTTCTCATTCTGTTTGATGGTCTGTGATTATTTCTATGATTCAGCTAGACCTCTTTGTTTACCCATACCTGCTGTGATAATCTTGTGCTAGCAATGTAGATAATAAGTGACAGGTCTCAGATACTGTAAATTCTAATTGTTGTATTGGTTGTGTGGCTGTCACTAATCAGGATGACTGGAGGTTACATGACAGTACAGGGTGGTGGTCTAAAAACTCAACCTACAGGCTTTGGGCTGGCTATGTGGATTTGTAGAGGATACTACAATAGAGTGTAAATACAAAGGCATAATCACTCAGTGCCATAGCTTGAACCAAAGGAGTATCTACAACCAGTCTGATCAAAAGAGGTCAAAGCAGTTTACCAGTGATGCTTTCCCAGAAGCAGTTTACCAGTGATGCTTTCCCAGAAGCCCCTAACCGTATTTGACCCTTTAGCCTAGTTCAGATCTCAGCAGGTTTTGCAGTCAGTGTCTTTCCTTTCTGAAGCTCAGGTATGAGTGACATAGCTAGGGGCCTGCAGGCTTGGGTTGTAGGCAAATACCTGGGAAGCTATCAATTTTATAGCAGTTAAGCAGTCCAGTTAACTGCAAAGTCAGCTGGGGTAATGGTTGGTGATTTTCTTGATGACTAAGCTAGCCACCAACAGTTTCACATACCCTCAGCTACCGTTCAACTAACAATCTGTGATCTCTTGGGGTGATATGTCCTCCCACTTTGGTAGGCCTGGGACCTGGGGGGAACTAGTAAGTCCAGGAGGAACAGAGCTGAGTACTTCTCAGCAGTGTTATATGTACCACATCTTTATCTAGTCATCTACTTTTGGGCTTTTGGGCTGTTTCCACGTCTTTTCAATTGTAAATAAAGCAGCAATAAATATGGGGGTGCAGGTATGTTTTTCAATCAGTGTTTTTGTGTCTTTTGGGTAGATACCTAGGAGTGGGATTGCTGGGTCATAGGGAAGCTCCATGTTTAGCAATTTGAGGAACCTCCAAACAGTTTTCCATAGTGGTTGTACTAGTTTGCATTCCCACCAGCAATGCAGGAGAGTTCCTTTTCCACCACATCCTCGCCAACATTTGTTGTTGCTAATTGTTTGAAGATGTGCCATTCTCACTGGGGTGAGGTGGTATCTCATTGTGGTTTTAATTTGCATCTCCCTTATTACAAGTGATACTGAATATTTTTCATATGCTTGTTGGCCATCTGTCTTTTAATCTTTTTAATCTTTCCGTGAAAGAAAGAGAGGGCTGGGGTTTGCTAATCACGCTTCCCTTGTGTCACCTATGGCTCTGGCAAGTTTCTCTCTCCTAAAGTATACACCTTTTTAAGGAAGATGCCCTGGGGGTATTTCACAATAGGTAGTTTGCCCCTCTATCTGACCAAAATATGAGGGTGTTTTTCCTAGAATCATCACTGTAAAAATATGACAGAAGCTGATCATAGATATGAAGCACCTAAAGCAGGAGAGGGAAGGGTGAGGGGAAAGGGACAGCACAATGGACTACTGTGGAGGTCTATGGGTGCTTTGGTGGAGGGAAAGCTATGGTAACCACAGGTAAGAGTAGAAATCCTGGCCCTCCCTGGTGGCTCAGCAGGTTAAGCGCTGCACTAAGAAGCTAAAGTCACTTCCGCATGAGTTCGATTGCCGCCTGCCCTGGAGGAGGAGATCACATGGTGTGGCAGACCTCTCCTGACCCGCCCGCTGCTCCCCTCAGCAGTGTACTTCATCCATCTGCCTGTTCTGCTCCCGTCTCTTTCTCTGGTGAATCCTCTCACCCTCCGCATATCTGGCCTGTACCTCAGTTCTATATGAATAAATAAATAAAAATCTTAAAAAAAAAAAGAGTAGAAATTCTGTACTGTGATTTGAACAAGGATGTAAAGCAATGCTAATTCATTAAAACATCAATTTATTAAAAGTAAATTAAAATATGGTGGGCGTTCTGAAAATGAAATCCATGAGGGCCTTAAGACTTGATACTCCAATTTTCTTACTCTCAATTTTTTTCATTGAAATTTGCTGCTTATTAAGACCTTTCAAATTAGACACCAAATTTTAAGTGTCAAGTCACGTTTATACCATCAAGATTCAAAACTTCTCAGAACATGGCTATATTATTAAGTGTAATAGTCACTCCTTGTCATTATTTATCTCCAGTTCCATCCTGATTCTTTTTATCCCATTATTTTAATACATTTATTTTTATTTATTTTTCACATCATTCTTCATTTTGTTTGTACTCATTCCTTGGGAATTCATTACTACAAGTCTGCACCGCCATTGTCTTCTGATCCAGGTAAGCTGATTTGGCTATGATTCTCTGTACTCCTCTCTCTATATATATATTTTGAGATAGTGCGTTGTTTTGGGATTTAAATTTACTGAGAAATTTAATTTGTAAAATTTAAATTGTACTGCTATACAATTCACAAATGAGAAAAGTCATTTGGCTTTAAATTTGTTATTGCTATAAATTCAAGGTGATTGTCAAGCATGTTATATGTAAAATCTAGAACCAGAAATCCATTCATTACATTTTTAGAGTGCTCAATTTTTATTCTTTTTGAAGTTTTGGTGTGTCTATTTACAAAGCTCTTGATCTTTACTGAAGCTTATTGAAAATGACACTGAAATCAAGGTACCTTTTAATGCAATTATTCTAGAATTTATTAACACTAATCTATTTGTACTGCAAATAAAAATGTTAAATTTCAAGAAAATGAGTAGTGTACACCCTCAGTCACACAATTTGTTAATCCCAGAGAAGACACTAGGTAACTCTGCATTTACTGCCTCTGAATGTTTCTAAGGTAACTTGTTCTCTAAAGGTTCTTTTCAAAATTATATGAGATGCTATGACTGCTAGACTTAGGGCCCTCTCTGGTGGTGCAATAGGTTAAAGTGCAGCACTATGAAGTATCCACAGCCACTGCAAGCAGAGTTCGATCCCCAGCCACGGTAGTGACCCACATGGCAGAGCAGACCACTCTTAGTGTGCCAGCTGCTCCCCTCAGCAGTGTATTTCAGACCATTTGCTTGTTCTTCTGCCCACTCTGTCTCTGGTGAATCCTCTCACCCTCCTGCACTTCTGACCTTTACCCCAGTTCTTGTATGCATAAATAAATCTTAAAAAATAAAATAAAAGACTGCAAACCTAATATACTTCCTGTTAGTATGTTTTCTTGGCACTAAAAAAAATTCTATCATTCAGTTTCATATACAATTATTCATTCCTTATAGACTCTATGAACTTATAATTAGTGAGAAAACTATTTTAAGGTATTAAAAAAAACTTTTTGCCAATGTAAAAAAGAAAGTGACTAACAATATAAAATCTTACCCCTCCCACTGAAAGATTTTCACTTTAAATTCTCAAGGAGTCTGATTCTATTTCATTGGTTTTTAAATAACAGGTATTTCCTAAAATACAACTGATGTTTTATTTATCTATTTAGTCTGTCATTAAAGAAATTGCTGAAATGATAAGAGTGCATAATAAATAAATATCCATGCTAGAAATGTGTTTATATACATAAAGAACAATTTTTAAAATGAAGGAAAATAATGTGAATGAAAGTCAGCAATGGTTTATCTTTGAAATGGAAAGCGTTGACTTGTGGCCTTGATGTGTTTTGCTCCATTTCTCTACTGACAGTTCATTTTAAGGCACCTAAAAGTCTGAACTATTAAGAATTGGTATTCTAGAATCAATAGTTTTGTCTCCACCCCTTCACAGGCCGTCTTTCTTGAAATCAATTCCCCTTTAGGGCTAATTCTTTAAAAGCCATGACTTCATTTCCAGGTTACATATATGTCTGTACATTTGTGATAATTAAATAAAAACAAAATAGAAAGAAAAGAAAATCAAACTCTGGAGTACTATGTTCAATTTATTGGAAAATGTCTAGAATACTAAGGTATTTCCAAAAGTACAGCTTTGGTGTGACAGAAGCATAATAACGCCCACAGGCTAAAGGGTCCTTCTTAGCAAAGCATCCTATAGCTATTTAACAAGAGTACTGGGTGCCATCTATAATTAATGCAGGTATATTGAAGGTTGCCATCCAAGAAAGATGGTTTTCAAAGTTACTGAGGGCAATAACCCAATATTCCTTGTAGGAAATTCCACACATTTCATACAGATTTTACAGTGACGATCATTTCTACACCAAAGTCCTCAAGAACACAATGTGATATTTTCAGAAATACTGTCTAGGCTATGTGCTATTTTTGCAGAGTTGGGGGACAGCCACTAGATCAGCAAATTAAGGATGTATTTCTTGTTATCCTTCATCAACACTGCAATGGTCACAAAAAACAAATGAGTGTTTAAATGTTTCAAGAATTTCATTTTTTGTGTTCAATAGTTTTTTAAAAGATTTATGCTTAAAAACTGGATGTGGTGGGTGAGAGGATTCTCCAGAGACAGAGTAGGGAGCAGAACAGGCACACTGACTGAAATATACTGCTTGAGGGGAGCAGTGGGCGGGCCAGGAGAGGTCTGCCACGCCATGTGGGTCAGCTCCCTGGTGGGGGATCGAACTCATGCTGCAGTGGCTTCTGAGAGCTTCATAATGCAGGTTTTAACCAATTGTGCCACCAGGGAGAGCCACCATATATTTTTTAATCTAGCTTCATGATCAAAATATATTCTTTTTGGAAAGTAAAAGGTAGTTAGAATAATTCAATTATTTCTCTTAAAGTATAAGGACTTAGAAAATGATCAACTTTGGGCCCTCCCTGGTGACTGGAACAGGCTAGGATGCAGCCACTTCAGTTCCACTTTGATCCCCGGCCTTGGAGGTTACCCACATGGAGCAGCAGACCTCTCTGTCTCTCCTGTGTCTCCTGCCGCTCCCCTCAACAGTGTACTTCCTAGACCTGCCTGTCCTGCTCCCCACTCTGTCTCTGGTGAATCCTTTCATTGCCATGCACCTCTGGCCTGTACCCCAGTTGTGTATGAATAAATAAATAAAACTTTAAAAAAGAGAAAATGGTCAACTTCAGAACTTCAGTTTAATTAATGTTGCATACTAAAACAATGACCTCCCTAAAGTGGCATAATTATTTGTCACTATCAGAAAATGATAATGCCACAGACAACTAGTATTCAGTATAAATTCTGTGTAATACTATGGTACATTGAAAGACCAACATAATTATATATATATATAGAGAGAGAGAGAGATAAATTGAACATTCCCCCGAGTCAAAACAAATACCTAAAGTAAAATTATTTTCAGTAAAACAATCTGTGATAAAAATTAGAATTCAATGAGGGGAAATTTTCCATCAACAGTTTTCTTCAGATAGGCACATAACTTACTGCTTTCTCCATTCTTCTATGAGTCCTTAGACTTGACCTCTCAAAATGTCATGCAACTTCTCAGGGATATATCAATCACTTTACAGAGATCATGCTCATGCAGAGCACATAAGCCTTATCACTCAGGGTAAGCTGCCACTAAGTACATATAAAAGAGTATTTGTTGAATAATTAAGCATATTAATGAATGAACACACAAAGTAATGAGCAGATTAATTTGTGAATAAATTTATTTTTATATCACAGGTCTGCTTTTTCCACTTTTTACTTCAAGGTTGAAGGACTTTTTGGGGAAAAAATTATTGAATGAATATAGAGGTACAGAAAAGCTAAAAGGCTAGTATCAAGCTGCCATATA
>NW_004567105.1:47509411-47607506 GCF_000260355.1 Condylura cristata
GTGTGTGTGTGTGTGTGTGTGTGTGTGTGTGTGTGAAGAACTGGGGTAGACCAGAGGTACAGGGGGTGAGAGGATTCACCACACACAGAGTGGGGAGCAGAATAGGCAGATCTACTGAAACACACTGTGGGAAGCAGTAGGTGAAATAGAGGGAGTCTGCCGCATCATATGTGGACTAACTCCCTGGCCTGGTGTCAAACTTAGGCCATCGTGGCAATAGGGCTGACATTTAATCCCAGGCCTTGATGTGTTTTGTTTTTGTTTTGCAAACTGAGTGCCAGGCTTTATATTAATTTTTAAGTGTTTTTTTTTTTTTTAACATACCTTTTCTACTAAGTATACCATCTCACATATCAGATTATAAGTAACTGCCATGTCTCATTAGACTTTTCTTGGTTGGGGTATTTTCTCAGCCAATGATTGTTTTAAGTAGTACAGGTCAGGTATTTTGTAGAATGTTCCAGTATGGGTCTTTTTTTAATGTAGCTCTTATGGTTAAAATTGAGCTATTAGGTTTTGGAAGAAAGACCACAGAAGAGCCATTCTCATTGTATCATGTGAAGAATACATGTCACAACATGACTTATTACAGATCTTGTAAAAGTTTGTCACTTATCTGAGGTAGTATCTGGCAGGTTCTCCACATCAAGTCAAATTCCCTTTTCTGTACTGTCCTCTTTGGAATAAGTCGCTGTGCACTTAAGAAGCCATACACAGCCCTCATGTGAAGAGTGGGGTCTTATACACTGCTTCCTCAAAGCAGGGTATGTACATAAAGGATTAGGAATTTTCATCACAAAGTATTTGCCTATTCTCTGTTTTATTCAATCATTTTTATCATGGATACATGAGTATTTATTTTGATCTTTGGGCTATTATCCAGTATTTCATTAGTTTATTGTTTAAATTATTTTAAATTGTTCCACTGAGAATTCATATTTGACTTCAGTGTCTCTTTGATGTAGACTATTATTTGGGGGTTGTTTTCTTTTTTCAGAGCATTTACTTCCTGATTCTACAAGATGCCCCAGGTTTACCTTGTTCATATCCTGCTTCAGTTCTCGAATCAATGATTTTTCCAAGAAACCCTTATTTCTTTTTTTGGAAAATGATATTAGAAAGCAAGATCTTGGCACTAGGTTCTGAGGATTTTTTTTTTTATCAGTTTATGTATTTGTTCATAGGCTATGTTCACATGTGGTGACAATTTGTAACTTTTGGCATATTATCTGGAAAATAAGAATAATTCCTATCTTATATGGTTATTGAGTATTCTAAGTAGAATAGCCAGTATAGTATGTAAAATCAAAATAAAATAAAATAAAATGATATTATCAATTGACTAGAAGCAAATAAATTTTTCCCCACAGACCATTTTAATTCCCAAGAGGTTTTGGTTTGGTTTTGATAGTTCTCATTGTTTACCCAGATACTTAAAGACTAATTCTTGTTAAAAAGAATTTAGTCAAATCACCCAATACCCCCTTTTCTTTAATGACCATAATATTGGCCCAGAATAATGCCATAGGGTTAGTTAGCAGGTAAAACTGATGCAAATCAATGTCTGCACAAACTTGCCAGTCAGGGAGCATTATTACTATCATTTTTGTCAGTATCATTAATCTCTCAACTCTCACATTATTTTACCACTACACTGTTTTTCTCATTTTCTCACAAGTATTGCCATACTATTTGGAAGCCTTCCCTTATTGATGAATTTAGATGATTTTTAAAGACAAGTTTCCAGATTTAGATAATAATTACTTTTAATTTTTATTACATTTTGTCCACATTGAGCAACTATTTAATTTAGTCAACTTTCTTTTTTAATTGTCCACCAACAGACTGTCCAGAGATAGCATTTCAAGTTGATGAAATCTCTTAGTTGTTTTCTTAGTTAATATTAATTTAACCAAGTGTAACTAAGTCCCGAGTCTATAGGAACTAATGAATATGTATTTAGATTTACAGTACTACAAGGAGAGGGAAACTACTTGAAAATCCCCTCAAATTATTGATACAAAGCAGTTTCTACTCTCCTTAGAAGCAGTATCATTAACTGTCTAGATATGACCAGGTATAAAAGTTGATGGGTTTTGCAATGTGATCATACTGTTTTTATTTTCCCCAAAATAAAGGCAAAACGATTTGCCACACCTAACAGACTACACAGCATCAGTATAACCACATGAGTGATAATGGTTTCCTTATAATGTGTCAGCCTTGAGAGATTGAAGCTTACTAGTTACTTGTTGAGAAGTGTAGGTAAGGAAGAACAAATATCTATTTCTAAATTCTCCCAACCTCACTTCCTTCCAGATACTAGAGATCTTGCATGTGAAAACTCTAATTAGTACTAAGCCTTAATGGCAACATGCTGAGAGGGAGCATAGCAGCATATTATCGTGTTTGGTGTTTTAAAATTCACTGCCATCTCACTGGTCTGCTTTTGTGAATAGAAAATTCAAGTTTAACTTTGTAGGCAACAACTAATGCTTTAATTATTGGCATAAAATCTATTTGCAAGTTAACAAAGTGGTTAGGAAAAATTTCCCTGTGTATTGTTACTAAACTGTTAGCCCTTCAACATAACTGGTTTCTTTAGAGCCAGCTATATTAATAATCCTGAGATGGATGTGATCTCATTTATTGATGCATATTTATTTAGTTTTGCCATTTAACGGATTTGTTGATTTTTATTTCTTCCCATTCTCCTAGTGACTTATCTTTTAATTGATAGTGGACTCCCCTACCAGCATGAAGTTCAAACGCGAATTAATGTCTGTGCTGTAAAGAGAAAAAGAGGTTCAAAAATCCACATTTACATATTTACCTGGAGGTAAAGATAGATTTCAGAAGAGTGGAAAAGACATTTTTCTCCTAGTGACTGTAAGTGTTGTATGTGATCTACATCTTGCTGCTAATAGCATGGAAGAAGGAAGAATTTGAGAGTTTCTGAGATTAGGCAATGCCTTGAAGAGTCTGAGGGCCTACAAGCATTACCATTTGCTTTACCGTTTGCTCTCTCACAATTGGAATCAGTGGTGCCTTGATTTATTCATGGGGAATTCTGAAAGATCATTAAGAGTCAACCTGAGGATCTTCAGTTTCTGGTGGACATGGGAGCATGAATGACAGTGCATTCTAGTGTATCTTACTTTGAAAGACAAATAAACAAAAGCTAATAGAGAAAACAGAAGATGCAATGAACTGATCCATTAACATCTCTTTCTATCTAACTCTTCTGTTTCTCAGAAGAACTGCCATTCTATGTTCATGTCTGATGAAGTTTTGGTTAATAACAAATACTTCAGAATCAGAGGAATTAATAATTTTCTTTGTCTCAATCCATCATTTCTAGAAATTCCCCATCATAGCGCAGTGAGGTGACTAGTTCCCTGGCCTCCAAACAGTTTTCAATCAAGTCACAAACCTTAGAAAATTACAGTTGTAAGACAAACTTTCAACTCTAATACACATTTTAAAAGTATTGGCATGCGGCCCTCCCTGGTGGTGCAGCAGGTTAAAGCACTACACTGAGAAGCTAAAGCCACTTCTACATGAGTTCAATCCCCGCCTGCCCCGGAGGTCACCACATAGCGTGGCAGACCTCTCCTGACCCGCCCGCTGCTCCCCTCAGCAGTGTACTTCGTCAATCTGCCTGTTCTGCTCCCCACTGTCTCTGGTGAAGCCTCTCGCCACCCCTCAGCCTCTGGCCTGTACCCCAGTTCTGTATGTACAAACAAATAAATCTTAAAAAAAAAAAAAAAGTATTGACATGCCTTTGCTTTGCTTGCTCAAAATGGATAATTTGAAATATATAAGGAATTGTTAAAAATCAATAAGGGATAACAAAAATAAAAAATGGGCAACATATTTGGATGCTTCATCAGTGAAGATATCAAAATGGTCAATAAACATAACTTCACGAGTCACCTGGGAAATGTAAATTAAAACCATTTATAAGAATATACCACCCCAGTATAATTAAGGTAAGATAGAAAATACTCAGTGCTGAAAGGAAGGGAGTATTTGGAAACCTTATGCATTACTAGAAGACTATTCACTTAAGAAAATTATTTAACAGTATCTAATAAAGACTTATATACACATTCCCTATAACATGGGAGTTTCACTGGGAAGTTTATGCCCAGTTGAAGTTTGTGCAAATGTCCACCAAAAGGATGTTTATGACCTCATTATTCATGACAGACAAAAACTGGAAATGTGCATCCATCAACTGTAGACTAGATCAGGAGACTGTGTTAATATTCACACAACTAAAAATCATATAGCAGCACGAATGAATAATCTAAATCTATCTACAACAGCATGGATAAATAGACCATAAACGGCCAACCCATTGATTAGGCCATAAAGAATGATATGACTTTTGTTTGACTTTTATTTCTGAAAAAAACTATTCATACAGAAGTTTTAAGTTCATAGTAAAATTAAGAAGGGACAGAAATTTCTCATATTCCTATCATCATCAAACATGCATAACCTATGCTATCATTTCAAAAGCCAAAAAAAAAAAAAAATACTTTTGGTTAAAGGGCACAAGGATGCTGAACTGAGCTAAGACAGTATGTTGCTAATTTTCTGGGGAGGTTAACAGAATTTAGAACATACTGATAGCGCATTATTTTTCCAAGTTAGTTAATACCATTGTCCAAACCAGAGTGGTAAGAATAAAACTTGTTTCTCACAAAATTATACCATTTGCTCAGGGACACTAAGGTTGAAGTCATTCTGACAACTTTTACAATGCTCTAATTGAACTGCCTGGGCACAGAAAAATTGCTTCTTGCTAAAGGAAAATAGCTGGGAGAATTACAAAAATGGCATACCAGAAAAATACAACATATTCTTTGGCTTTTGAAATGTCAGACTTCTGGGCACCAATTTATCTGACTTACATTACAGAACTACAAACAGTCAACAACTCTTATATGGCCATTTTTCACAATAAAAACACATTTCTAAGTGCTATTCTAGCTCAATAATGATTGCACTGATCAATTTGTTTTGCATTTATGTGTGTATTTGGGAGGTGGGGGTGGTTCCCTAAGCAATACCTTGCCTTTAGCAATGTTGGGCAACAGAGGGGGATCTATTTTGTTAATCTGATTGGACTGCTTGGTTACTAACAGTGTAATCTGAATTTTAACAAAATAGAAAGCATTCAAATCCACACATAAAATTAAGTAGTTATGGTGTCCTTTCTACAGGAATATGTTACTGACCTCATCTCTTCAGCTGCTAGAAAACAGAGAAGGCTAAAGGCGGTTCACATTATCATGAGAGATTTCTTTTGACTGTATTATAATCAGAAAGTCAGCTTAAAAGGTGCAGTGAAAATGGAGAGGGTACTTCACTGTGGGAAATTAGCAGATTTCTTTTGAATGGCCATATATCTTACACTGATACCAACATAGAGTATTAAAAGAGAAAATACAACTGAACAGACATCATAACCAGATGTGGACAGAAATGATATTCCTGTAACCTATGTTTCAAGTTTTAGTATGAAGAAGAGTTATTTTGCTCTTCCCTCAACAAGTTCTGCATCTAAGGAGAGAGTTGGGCACATGTACAACCTATTATAATGCAAGTCCTAATGTGAAGAGAAGTTGTTAAAGAACAGCTTTTGCACACATAAAGTTGTTTAAAAGTAACAATTTAGGGCCCTCCCTGGTGGTGCAGCAGGTTAAAGCACTGCACTGAGAAGCTAAAGTCACTTCCACATGAGTTCCACATGAGTTCGATCCCTGCCTGCCCCGGAGGTGATCCACATGGTGAGGCAGACCTCTCCTGACCCATCCACTGCTCCCTCAGCAGTGTACTTCATCAGTCGGCCTGTTCTGTTCCCCTCTCTGTCCCTGGTGAGTCCTCTCACCGCCCCTACACCTCTGGCCTGTACCACAGTTCTGTATGCACAAATAAATACATCTTTAAAAAAAAAGTAACAATTTATTTAGGGCTAATACACAGGAAAAATGTGGTAAATGTTTTACAGGCAGTCTATCTTTGCAACGTATTTACCAAATATACTTATTTTACATGTAAGGAAATTAAAGTTTTGTGAGGTCGAGTAATTCACTCAAGGTTACAAAAATTTGATTTTGTATCCTAATTTTTAATCAAGAAAGTCTGGTTCCAGAGCTTGTGATCATAACTGTCATGGATGAACTGGTGGAAAAATGAATGGGTAGGATGGTGGATGGACAGGTAGAAGGAAGAATGGATGCGTGAGTACATGGGTAAATGGATGGATAGAATGATAGATGGTATTACCAAAATTCTGTGTGAGAAGGAACAAGTAAATATGACTGGGTATGGAAGAAGGCAAAACAGAAGAGGTAGCATTTAACCTAAGTCCTGAAGAGATTATCAATAGGTGTTTCCAACTGGAGGAGCTGGAAACGGACTTCCCTAGCTCACAGTGGAGCATTAGCACAGGACACAGACATCAAAGTCTCTGAATCTATAGAAAGTATTAGCCTTCATGGCTGGGTTACCGGACATGTAGAGCACCAAAGAAGAGAAGAAACTGCTGAGACAAATACATGGCAAATAAATGGTCTGGGTCAACATGGTGAGGTTTGGGTCTTCTGCAGACAGTAGAAAACCTTCAAAGGTTTTTGTTGTTATTGTTGCTGTTCAACAATGAATAGCATTTATTGAAGACTTAACTTGTGCCAGTTGAAATACTCACAAGACACTTCTGGAGATAAGTGAAAGTTAAAATCCTCACAAGACACTTCTGGAGATAAGTGCTATTATTGCTTTACTTTAAGGCTCAGAGAGGTTAAATTACTTGCCTAAGGTCATATAGTCTAGAACTGTCTGAATCAGTTTGGGGGCCACAGAGTCCTACAGAGATACATAACTAAACTAAGAAAGAATATGGACTAATTTTATCCGTATTTAAAATAAAACCTTCACAGCAGTGTGGCTGAAAATGAAAATTAAGGTAGAAAAACTAATTTGGAGGCTGTTTATGTTTAAACAAGAAAGGCTAGGGAAAAGAGTTAAAGCAGGATTCCCATATCTTGGCACCACTAACATTTTGGGGTGGAGAATTCCTTGTTGTGTAAGTTGTCCTGAACATGGTAGAGTGTTTATCAACATCCCCAGCCTCGATCATCATCCCTAGACCACAGATGCTGCAGGTAGCCCCCTTCCAGATAAACATCTGAAGATATTGTAAAATGTCTGTCTGGTGGGCAAAATGTCCTCTGTTTGAGGATCAATAAGGTAAGGCATTAATAGGGATTTGGAAAGCAAAAAAAATAATACATAGATAGGGTTAGTAGGTCCCAGTTGTCAAAAACGGAGAGCCCAAGGACATGCCTGCATATGTACTCTCGGTATGGTGGGAAATAATGCAGTTCTAGTCCCAGGAGTGCAATCAGCCATCTACCATTGGTTGAACTTGGGTAAATTATTAAAAACATTACTAGACTTAAAAAAGAGAGAGGGACCTCCCTAGTGATGCAATGGGTTAAGTGCAGCACTATGCAGCTAGCCACAGCCACTTCAGCATGAATTTGATCCCTGCCCCTGAGGTGACCCACATGGCACAGCAGACCTCTCCTGCCCTGCCCACTGCTCCCCTCATCAGTGTACTTTGTCAATCTGCCTGTTCTGCGCCCCCCTCCGTCTCCAGTGAATCCCTGCACCTCTGGCCTGTACCCCAGTTCTTGTATGCATAAATAAATAAATCTTAAAAAAAAAAGAAGAAGGGAGAGAGATCCTAATAAGACTGAGCTCATTATGGTTTTTGTGAAGATGAAAACAGGTTACTGTCAATCTTGCTTAGCTGAGTTTCTAGCACATAGAAAATGCTCAATAAGTGTGATAAACCAGGAAGAAACAGGGAAGCTTCTTAAAAACCTAGCTAATGGATTCAGTGAATGGACAGATATTTAGTGAGATGAACACTGTAAACCCACCAAATTCATAAAATAGGTGATAAGATTATGGGTGAATTTAATTTATACTCTATTTTTCTATAATCTTTAACATTTTTTCTTAGTATTACTCTTATAAATGGTGGGACAAAAGAAAAGGTTTAATATGTCCTCATTTGTGATATATTGTTTGAAACCCCACTATGCGGCTAGGCACTATGCTACGAATTAAGCATACAGTAATGAGAACACCACCACCCGGATTCATAGACACACCCTAAAGTGACAAAACTTACAATATGCCAGTATGCATACTAGAAAGGTAGATGGAACTTTAAAAATCAATTTTAGCTGTCACAATACTTCAAATGTAGATTTTGACAATGTCATTCTAATCATGTACTATGCCTGACAGAAGATCTGAAAGCATTTTCTAACTCTCCTACTTTGCAAATTTTTCATTGTGAAAACCCATCATCTTCTTATTTCTAAAATTTTTACCCTTATTTAGTAATTCCTATCCTGAGGGAATAAAATATAATTTTTGAATGTCCAATTCAACCTCGAGTCTGATTAGTAGGGTTAGTTCCCTTGGAAACTATAATTTTCACAGGGATAATTATTTCATTATCAAAGGTTTTCTTTAAACAAAATGGAAGGAGGTTTCTATTTCAAAATAAAGTTTCTTGCTTCCTACACATACAGCGAAATTTATAATGGCATTTATTTTCTGAGTTCCCACAGGCTTAGAAATACAGTATTTTGGACCTTAGGAAAATTCTTCAACATCCTGACTATGTGTTTAAGCTGAAAGTGCCTGCATGTGACTCATTATACCAAGGAGATTCTGCTTCAAAACTGTCAGTCTCAATTTCAAACAGTGTCTGTGTGGAGAATAATGGAAATGATCAATTAGGGATGCTCACAATACCCCTGCATCCCTTTTAATTACATACATACTGAAGTGATGGACTTCATACAAATGACTGTATAGGTTCCTGAATCTGCCTCTTGTCATTTATCCTCGCTGCTGTATTTCTAGAAGTAGGCTTCATGTTCTGTCATCTTGAATATTTTGATACTTTACTGTTCTTGAATGTGATTAGCCGTAGGAGGACAACAGTAAAATAAAATTTTATAGCCAACAAAGATCTCAATAGCTAAGGTTTATTACACATTTTATATTTTGTTTAACAACACATGCCTCCTTGAGACTCTGAAATAAACATAACTTCCTGAAGTTGCAGTTTGCTTGTGTTATCTTATTCGTGAAGAGATTATCCCATTATCAGGATTGAAAGAATTCCTGATGATTGGCCAGAGTGTCTGAAATCTATCAGGCAAGACCTTCTTTCTCCAAAAGTTTTAAGAATATCTTAAAGCCTCTCTATAATAGGAAAATGACCTAGTTTTACGTTTGTTACAAAATACATGTTTTCTCCATTCAAAGTGTACTTGGACTTTCCAATTTTGCTCAACATGGTAAGAAATTTGTTCCATTTCAACCAACAACACAGGAAACAGTCAATTGAGAACCTATCAAAGACCCTATTAACTCATCAAATAGTAGTCATTTTCCAGCAATATATTTTCATGATGTTTAACTAGGGTCTGTATAAGTATTATTTTGTAACAGTGTCCCAAAAAGTTGTTTCCAATAGTGACAATTTGGGGAATAATTATCAGTATCTTGTTACTGTTCCTTGACTTACAAAGTTGGCATGATGGCTCCAGAAATGCCAGAATTTAAATACAGTCTAAGTCAGTAGAGAAGCTCCTCTTTATCCTAGATTGAGTTAAAAAAAACTGGTCTTGGGCAGGGGGGTTGTGGCTATACTGTCGCAGATCAGCAGAAAACAAACAAAGCACTCAGATTTTTCCCTATAACAACATGCAGAGAAGAGCATCATAGAAGAGCATAATATATTGGAAACACATTACACTGACTTTAGTCCTCAGTACAGTAAGAACCAAAAAATAAATTATTTGGGTTCTCCATGATTTTTTAATAAAGTTTTTTTTATTTCTAAGGTCTTTCCAATCTCTGATTGATTTTCAGAGTCCTAAGCAAAATAAGCTAACTTTACTTTCCCCCAACTATATCACTGTCACATTTTCATTTGTTCATTGTTCTCCTGTCAAGATTTAGAGAGCAACATCCATTCAATACACTGAATTTGTCTTTACCACTAGCATATCCTCACAGGATACATTTTAGGATATTCTTGGGAGAAAGGGGTAAAAAGAGTACAATCTGCTATACAGAAATAAACCACTGATCTCCTTCATCTTACTGAGCTCTTGACCTGTTTTCTTTCCTGAATGGCCAGGAAAGAAAGCCCAAAGCCTTTAACCCTCCTCATGCTTAGAAACAGAAGCTAAAAATATACATGCTGGATAGAAGTTTCTCATCACCTCTTTTTATCTCTAAGAATGAAATCACTGAATCTTAGGATGACAGTGGTATTAGAAGGGTTGCCATTTCTGGATGCCAGCTTCAGATTTTCAGGACTCAGATGTTGAGTCTTCCATAAGACCATCTGAAGAACTAAAATTATCTGAAGGAGTATAGTTTAGTAATTTGGACTTTATAATGACTTGTTCTCCCGATAGCCTCCTTAATAGAAGGTATATTCTATTGCCTAACTTCTGTGGTTTCAATTTAAATGTATTTTTCCCAGTCTATCTTCTATTGTGATGAAAGCAGTGCTTTCTTTGCCCCTTTAAAGAGCCCTTATTATCCTTCCTTGTGGTTGTATTAAGGTGCCCTTCAACTGTCATTACAGAAAGCCAAGAATCCTTTGCAATAAACATAATTAAAAAGTGCTTCAGGGTATTCTTAAAGTAATGTGAGATTTTTATATTTTTATGCCTGTTGTGGGTAATGTTAAAGTAAGCAGTACTGGAATGGGAAGGTAGGAGGGATGTCAAAAGATCCCTCCATCCTTAACACTCCCTTGATGGAAATGACAGCCTTATTTGTTTTGTTAAATAGTGTATAATTAAAAGTCAATATTCAAGATCATAATAAAAATCTGTATAACTACTCATGTTGTGAGGCTGAGGCTTAGAAGGAAAATCCATTAAAACACAGCCATGTGTAATTTACAAGAAATCAGTAATAAAATGTTTGCTCTCAACATTATCTACAAAATGGTCTGTATATTACCAGAATAAATCCATATTACTTGAAGACTGTAGATAAACATCCATAGGCTAAGTTCACATTGAGGTTATCTGCCACATGCTCTGAACTGGGGAGTACGATTTAGAGGAGATAAATTGTGCTTTACTTCTCCAAGTCTCAAGTACATCGTGCAGAAATGAGTTTAGATTCTGTAAGGGTATCTGTCATAACCAAATAGGAATAAATGCTATTACAAGGTTGTGCCCATTACAAAAAGAAAATAGATTCTGTCCTCAGTGGGAAACAAAAGGATGATCCTTAACTATTAAAAGTCCTGAATGCACCTTCTATTTACAAAAATGGGAGATATCTGATGCTTTGTAAATAACATATTCATTCTGTAGTACAGTGATATCTTACTTTAAGTCACCTGTGTCTTCTTTACACTCATGAGTGTGAAAATGTTCATGAAGCAATACTTTGGATTCTAAAGTAAGAAAAAAATTAAAGATGTATTTATTTATGCATACAGAACTGGGGTACAGGCCAGAGGTGCAGGGGCAGTGAGAGGATTCACCAGAGACAGAGTGGGGAGCAGATCAGGCAGACTGACGAAGTACACTGCTGAGAGAAGCAAAGGGCGAGTCAGGAGAGATATGCCACACCATGCGGATCACCTCTGGGGAGGGGATGGAACTCATGCTAAACTGGCTTAGCTTCTGAATGCTGTGTTTAACCCACTACGCCACCAGAGAGGGAGCAAGAATAATTTTTATGCATAAGAAAAATATAATAGCAATGTTTGAGTAAAAAGAAATCATTCCATACCCCTGTAGCAAATAACCAAGCAAGTATCAAATATCACAAAGATTGATACAGAAGAAAAAATAGTTTAATAATAATATGTGTGTCTCCCATATATATGGTCAAGACCCAGCATGACTTAGTGGCTCACCATTTGACTTCAAACACTATCTTAAAGCTTAACTGAAACCAACGGATTTGTGGTTATTGGGTAGGAAGAAAGTCTGTTAGAGAGATTACTAAGGAAGGCATAATAAACAATGGTATGCAGAATTAAGTCCTGTCTTCTCCATTGGAAAGTGATAGGGACTGTTTTTCTTTCTTTTTTTTTTAAAGATTTATTTATTTATTCATACAGAACTGGGGTACAGGTCAGAGATGCAGAGGGTGAGAGGATTCACCAGAGACAGAGCAGGGAGCAGAACAGGCAGATCAACAAAGTACACTGCTGAGGGGAGCAGCGGGCAGGTCAGGAGAGGTCTGCCTCGCCATGTGGTCACCTCCGGGGCAGGCGGGAATCGAACTCATGTGGAAGTGGTTTAAGCTTCTTTGTGCTGTGCTTTAACCCGCTGAACCACCAGGGAGAGCCCGGGACTGTTTTTCTTACATGGAGAAGTTTAAATGCAAATGTATTTTCAAAAGCAACCTACAATCAGCCTTTAGAGCACCACCCTCCTTTTCATCAAACTTTTGCCAAAAAAATGTGGCAGATTTTTGCTCCCCTACAGCATAGGCAAGGCACTGAAATACCATAGCAGATACTTTTACAAGAAAAATCCAACATCTCCTAGGACAACAACAAAAAAGAATGGGAAGCATGTTTGTGTATTTGATTTATGACACAGGAATGCCACTTTGTGTCATTTAAATTAGACTCAAAGGTGGCCTTAGGAAAAGAGAGTGAGAACATTTTGTCTCTTCATTTTCATTTTCTCCTTCCCCAAACCCTTGTTACTGCTATCCAGCACCAGAAGGGACATTTCAACCTGTCCAGCAAGGCCTACTAACATCTATTTATGATAAAACTCCAATGGTAGAATTTCAGGCTTTGCTTATGACATGGAATCAAGGTTCTGAAATCTATAAAGTCCTTTTCTATCTCAGTATACTTTCCCTCTATGGCTATTGTTTCTCTGGGACAGTGGTTCTTGAAACCAGCTGTATCCATGGGAATTCATTGGCAGTGACAATTCTTGGACCTCACACCAGATCACTCAATCAGAAATACTGGATTGGTAATGAGCTCCAACAAATGCCACTTAGCAAACCCTCTAGCCAAGTCTGCTGCTCATTGAAGTTGGAGAACCCTAACCATAGAGACTCCAGAATATTCTCCCTGAAGGTCAGAACCCAGCAATGATTTCTTTGTTCTAGGTGGTACCCCTTCTTCCTCTGAGTCAACAATGCTGTGGATTTAATGGGAAGGGAACCACAGGGCATAAAAGATTGCTTAAATGAAAAGTAGAACTATATTATATTGTAGAAACATTATCTCTTTTATATAGGTCTGTCCTGAAAGAAAACTTTGGCAAGTTTATAGAGTACCCTCTTCACCAAAACTGCTTAGTTCCAAAACCTATTCTCACTGCTTCCAGAAAACAGTTATTCCCAAACCACTCTAGACCACTCTACCACTCTAGACCACTTTGACATTATTTAAATTGGAGAGATAATATAATAGAGCTATTATAAAAGCAGCTTAAAAATACATCAAGCTGGGCCCTCCCTGGTGGCGCAGCGGGTTAAAGCACTGCACTGAGAATCTAAAGCCGCTTCTGCATGAGTTCAATTCCTGCCTGCCCCTGAGGTGACCACATGGTGTGGCAGACCTCTCCTGACCCGCCCGCTGCTCCCTTCAGCAGTGTACTTCATCGATCTGCCTGTTCTGTTCCCCACTCTGTCTCTGGTGAAGCCTCTCACCACCCCTGAGCCTCTGGCCTATACCCCAGTTCTGTATGCACAAATAAATCTTTAAAAAAAAAAATACATCAAGCTTTTTTGCTATAGATTTTAAGTATTATCTGTTACCTCTCCAGATTTAGCAGTTCATCTCTATATAAGTACAGCTCAATTTAACTTAACTGTTGATTCAGTTTATTGCCAACTCTGAATCCATGTTTTTGATTCAGCAATATACTCCAGTCACTGCCCAAACTCAAACACAAGGTTTGGAGATTAAGGTCATGATATCACTAAAAGGAAGTCTGTTGTACCAGAATGAAGAGAGAAAAAATAGCTTGAGGTTGGAGATCTCAGAGTGTGCCCAGGCCACACAGCAAATACAGGAGTAATTTTAAATTTGTAAGAGCAACACATTGAAGCACAAGATCTGTTGACACTGCATAAATCACTAGCTTGTGGTAGATCATAGCTTCAATATTAGCATCAAGTCCTGATGATAGTATCTACCTTTGCAAAGTGGGTTTTAAACAGTTGCTTTTACAAAATGCTAGTACCTTACAAGAATGGATATTTACAGACAGGTGAGGGAGGCACTCTTCTGTGAGTGCTTCCTGGGCCTAACGCTTTTACTTTCAGCATAACAGCTACATTTTTCTGTCTATATTATAATGAATTTTTGCAAATCAATCTCCCATTACAGTGTAATATCCAAATATTTTTTCCTTTATGTATCCCTATAATCTCCAATAAAGCATCTAGAATGTTTTTTGAGAGCCTCTCTTAAAATCAAGCAACGGTTAAATTCAGGTTGAAGATACCCTTTCAGTCCTCTAGTTAAATCTGTATAGTCATTAAATTTCATGCGAATTCAACATTTTTAATGGGTGGATCCTCATACTATTGGTAGACATATTTGCAGCTGAGCAGATGACAAGTTCAAGGTTCCTTTAAGCATGAAGCTTGGAGCTTGGCTGACTATACCTTTCAGACCAATACCTATGTGTACTCAAGGAATAAACAGAAGGATGGAAGGATGGAGGATGGATGAATGGAGTAGTTAAATCTCTTCATCTTTAGGGAGACAATATTTTCTGATAACTTGACGGATAATGTTGGAGCCATCCCCTAGTCAACAGGGAGAGAAACATGTCATCTATATAAATAGACATGATTGAACTAACATCTGTAATGTCTGATAATTTATACGGTAACTATGCTTCAGGAAAATACCTGGGTATTAGAAAGGAACACAAAAATAATCAAAATGCTTCCATGTAAATAAGGTTCATTGATATAGCTGCTAGATATTTCACGTATTTGCTTACAAATGGATTATATTCCAGTGGTACACTTGTAAATTAATTGCATGGGACATGAAACTCATTATTCCATTAAAAATAGTTATAAAGGGTGGTTAAGTATCCAATCTAGCTTTCAAAATGTACTTAGCTTATAATTTTGTTGGGATAAAGTATACTCACAAAGGGTTCATATTGCCTTGCTGCTCATAGTTCTACAAAGTAGAAGAAATAAAATTGAATATTATTTTTTAAGGTTTATTTATTTATTTATGCACACAGAACTGGGGTATACGCCAAAAGTGCAGAGGCAATGAGAGGATTCACCAGAGACAGAGTGGGGAGCAAAACAGGCCAACTGACGAAGTACACTGCTGAGAGGAGCAGCGGGTGGGTCAGGAGAGGTCTGCCGCGCCATGTGGATCACCTTCGGGGTGGGGATCAAATTCATGCTGAATTGCCTTTAGCTTCTTAGTGCTGTGCTTTAACCAGCTGCGCCACCAGGGAGAACCCTGAATATTAATTTTTTAATGAAGATTCGTGCTTTGAAAAAAATAATTTAAATAAAAGAGGTGAGATAGATAAGGACTTTTAGAAAGATTCTGAAGATATTTTGAGGAGAAATCTTAATCTATTTTTTTCCTATCCTCAGCTTGAAGAGATATTTAACCTCATAGACATATTGGTGTCTATGAGGTTACTTCTTCCCTGACTTCATTCTTTATTCATATTACTACTTCCTCAATGGGTATTGGATATATGTTGATCTATATTACCAGCATCCTCTTATCCCTTTCCATACAATTCAGGAGTACCCTATAGCTCCCAAAGTTGCACAATTTAAAGGGAGCACAAAGGAAAAGCAAACTTAGTGTGAAAGAACTTTAATAGGATTAGTGTTCATATAGAAAGAAGATAGGGTAATAGTTTATCAATAAAAAACACAAACTCATGCATCTCCTTTTGGGTAACTGTCAGACAAATAAAGTTAGTCTGAAGAGTCTTGAGCCTCTGAGGCCCAAGAAGCTTGTCACAAGTCTAGGGCACCTTTTAGTGAGCAACCATGCATAGGAAAGGGGATAAAGGGGCCAGGCAAGTCTGGCATGAAAAGAGAAAACAAAAATACAAATCAAGATAATGGCTGCCATTTCAGCCACACCCACATGTCTCTTCCAAGTGTCTCTACATAATTCCAATCCACATGTTGTCTCCAAGTCCCCCAAATCCCAGCTGTAAGTCAAAATCACAGAAGCAAGCACCCTTCTCCACATGTCTTTCCAGAGTTCACATTTCTTCTCATAACAACTGTTTTGTCCCTTAATTTTCCAGCAGCTATTCCAAGGGAGTTACATATAAATAGGAACATGGTACCTCCCCTGCTTTTAGAGATGCCTTTGCAGCAATAGCATCTAAACATTCCTTTTCAGTTTTTGACATTTAAATAGAACTGCCTCCATTTTTGATATTCAGACACACATACAGAAAATTTAGTTACAGGCCAGTTCATCAAACATTCCAGCATGGGTTATTTGGTTAGTTCAGAGTTAAGCAAGTAACTTTAAGGGTTTCCAGTTGGAGCAAATCTGATTCAGTTTTACTGTGATTATCGGGGTAAAGTTCTTCAAATCCCTAGTGTTTAAGTTTTTAAGTTGCAAGTCTGGTGCTTATTTTAAAAGATCTGCTGACTTGGAAATTAAGCTAGCACAGGAAGTCAGAGCCAAGGGATGTAGAAAGATAAATTCTTAACCACAAATTTTAAACACTTGTGACCCAAGTCTATTTCTTAAATACAAGAGCAAGTTACTTTTTCTTTATGTTTCAGGCATTTTTCATCTATATCACTTCCACGCAACAGAGGTCATTTTACAACAAATGTCAATTTGTGTTTTGACTACTTCTGCTGGAATACTGAAAGACAAATTACACAAACCTGGATTTGATGCCTGGTTTGGATTCCCAAGATTATCCAGATGACTTGACTTAGAACTTACTGAACTGAGAGCATTGAAAGAAAAGAAAACTGGGCATGCCCTGATACAATCTCAGTGAAGGGAAAGACAGGGGTTGGGGCAAAACTGGGTCAATGATTCCCTGCAGGAACCCATTGTCACTATCATCAACCCATTGCTGATCACACAACAGGCACTGCAGACTGATGAAAAGTTTTCTATTGATTGAAGGCTGTGGTCTTCACTTTCATGAATTCAGGCAAGACAAGGTATCCCAGGCACCTCTGGCCTACACCTCAGTTCTTATATAAATAAAAGAACAAAGACAAATTTCAAAAAATGCAATGATGGGGATCTCCATGGTGGTGCTAAGGGTTAAAGCACCGCATTATGAAGCTCTCCAAAGCCACTGCAGCATGAGTTCAATCCCCCGGCTGACCCACATGGCAAGGCAGACCTCTCCTGACCCACCCGCTACTCCCCTTAGCAGTGGACTTTGTCAATTTGCCTTTTCTGCTCCCCACTCAGTCTCTGGTGAATCCTCTCACCTACCACACATCTGGCCTGTACATAAATAAAAAATCTTAAAAAAAAAAAAACAATGATTTACAATTTACTAGAGTAATTAATTGACATTTAGTTATAAAATAAGCTAATTTTATAGGGCTGTTTTCTGCTTTCTCTATGACGATTTAACGTCCAATGAAAGGTTTAATTTCTGTATCAAATGAACTGTTAGTAGAATGTTAACAAGCTACAAGCTATGTAAGATATAAAACCACATAACATTCTAACATTCACAGATTTTAATGCAGCAGTTTAAAGAATATCTCTGAATTATATACATATACATATACATATGTATATATATATATACATATCTATATATACATATATATAATTACATGTTTGTCAGCATATTCCTCTTGGAAGACTGTGATACTAAACTTATTGCCAAAGACTGCTTACATGTATTCTAGGGTATGAATCCAACTTGACTTTGATGATAAATACATAAGAATGAAATATGGGTTTGTGTATAATCTAGAAAATTCAAAATACATATTAGACATCATCAGCCTTTTCAATGACAGAGTTCTGGGCTTTACATGTCAAAGAAGTTGAAATAGACGTGCCTTTTCTCTTCCTTCCTGCTGAATACAACTAGAAACCCTGGGTATTTTATGAGAAAGAAATATCAGGAGTCTCTGAAAAGTAGAGACAATAGTGATGAACACAGGGCGTTGGGGACCAAGGAATTAACAACACAGTAGTAAAAGCCCTGGGTTGGTTTGGTTTGGGAGTTTTGGAATTTGTTTTTTTGTTTTTGTTTTTGTTTTGTTGTTATTGAGTTCATTTGTATTGTTATTGCCTACTATGTTTCAGATAGAAGCCAATCATCCAGAAATTCTAACAGGTTCATACAAATGATGTCTCAACAAAATTCTGCTCTCTCCAGCCTAAAAGGCAGTGTAGCAAGATGGAGCTTTTAGAAAATAACTGTTCAACCCCAACCACACACCACACAAAAAAAAAAAAACATGGCTACTTTCCAAATTGCAGAAGAAAAGACTGACAGGAGACTCCATGTCAGATTACCCCTACCAGGTTGAACATAGCACCCCAAAGATCCTGCTTTAATAAAATCAAACAGCAGAACAGGTAGCTGACACTTCATCTCCAGGGTTAGTAAAAACCTACCTCCCCCCATGCTAAAAGCTACATGGGAACTGAAACTCCCACCTTGACTGGTAATACCAGGGGAGGTGACCTAAAACAGAAGCCTTATATAAATTCAGTCTTGTAACACAAAATCCAAATTTCCAGATTTCAATAAAAAGTTGCTAATAATAAGAAGCAGCTGGAACACCCCAATTCAATTTAAAAATTAACAGGTGCCAATAATATGCTGACTTAGAATCATATGAAAACTATTTTAATGTAGCACCATAGAAATGCTTCCATGAGCAAATAAGAAACACTTAAAACAAATGAAAAAAAATATAGAATCTCAGCAAAAAATTGAACATCTTTGAAAAGAAATAGTTTTAGAGGAAAACCAGATGAAAAATTTAAACAAAAAAGAAACAATAACCAAAATTTAAAAATCCTGAGTAGATGGACTGAAAATCAGAATGGCGGAGATAACTGACTCTTTAAACTACAAGACAGGCCCTCCATGGTGGTGCAACAGGTTAGGATGCAGCACTGCAAGCCACCAGAAGCCTTTTCAGCATGAGTTCAATCCCAGGCCCCAAAGGTGATCCACATGTAGCAGCAGACTTCTCCTGTCTCACCTGCTGCTCCCTTCAGCAGTGTACTTTGTTGATCCGCTTGTTCTGCTGTTCCCACTTTTGTCTCTGGTAAAGCCTCTCACCACCCCTGCACCTCTGGCCTGTACCCCAGTTCTATATGCAGAAATAAATAAATCTGAAAAAAAAAAAAAACCTGTAAGATAAAGCAATATAAATTCTTACCAGAAAGAAAATAGATTTTGTAAAATAGTCTCACAAATCCATAGGACTATAAAATAAAGAGATCCAGGGCCCTCCCTGGTGGCGCAGCAGGTTAAAGCACTGCACTAAGAAGCTTAAGCCAATTCCGCATGAGTTCGATCCCCTGCCCAAGAGGAGATCCACACGGTGTGGCAGACCTCTCCTGACCCACCCGCTGCTCCCCTCAGCAGTGTACTTTGTCCATCTGCCTGTTCTGCTCCCCACTCTGTCTCTGGTGAATCCTCTCACTCTCCACATCTCTGGCCTGTACCCAGTTCTGTCTGAATAAATAAATCTTTAAAAAAAAAAAAGAGAGAGATCCAGAATTCATGTAATTGAAATCTCAGCAGGATAAGAGAAAGAGAGTAGGACTGAAAAATAAATTGAAGGAATAATGGCTCAAAGTTTCCTAGTCTGGTTAAAGACATAAACATAGAGATTCAAGAACCTGATTAAATCCCAAGGAGGATAAACTAAAAGTATTAGCATACAATGAGTGTATTAATCTGCTGAAGCTGCTATAGTAGAATACAATAAACTGGACAACTGAAACAGCAAAAATTAACTTTCTCACAGTTCTAGATGCTAGAAATCTAATGTCAAAGGCCAAGCAGGATGGATTTCTGGTGAAAGCATTGTGGCAGACAGATAGCTATCTTCTCACTACATCCTCATAATACTTCTCTGTGCATACATGGAAAGAGAAAGAGACCTTTGCTAACTCTTTCTATTCACCTTAACTAACTCCTTAAAAACCCTATCACTAAATATAACTGCATTGGGAAATTAGGAGAAATCACCATTTATCATCAGGGAAGAGAAAATCAAAACCACAACAAGATGCCACCTCACACCCCTGAGAATAGGTCACATCAAAAAAGGTTGGAATGTTAACTAGTCCAACCTTCATGGAAAAGTATGAAAGTTTCTCAAAACATTCAAAATAGATCTTCCATTTGATAGAGCTATCCCTTTCCTAAGAATCTACCAAGAGAGTACAGCAATATTAATTTGAAGGACTATATGCATGCCTTTATTCACTGCAACACTATTTGGAATACCCAAGCCATGAAAACAAAAGTGTCCAGTGACAGATGAGTAGATTAAAAAGATGTGGTATATATACAGTGGAATACTTCTCAGTGATTAAAAACAAACAAACAAACAAAAAATAGAACTCATTATTTATGACAACATGAACATAACTGGAGGGAATTATTAGAAACAAAAGAAGTCAAAAGCAGAAAGACAACTACCAGATAATTTTACTCATATGTGGAATATAAAGAAACAAAACAAAAGAACAGAATATATATACACTAAAACAAACACTTGAATCTGACTGTAGAATCATGGGTAACAAAAGGGTAGGGTAGGTGGTTGCCAGCAATGGGGAAGGGCTACCCAAGAGATTATGTGGAGGATTACTGGTGCTCTAATGATGGGAATGGTGTGATAACATACATTTATCGAGGTGTGAACCCATACTCTGAAAACATATCCAGGGTTTTAAACAAAAGTTGGCACAATAAATATAATTTAAAAGCAAAGAAAGAAAACACTTGTAGAATTGGTGAGGACGTAGAAAATGTTGCGCCCTTATACATTTCTGCTGAGAATTTAAAATGATGCAACCACATTAGAAAACTGATACTTGCTCAGTTAACATAGCAATCCCATGCTTTATGTATATAATCATAAAAATTGAAAACTTACACATACATGAATATTCACAGCAGCATTATTCATGAGAAGCAAAAAATAGAAAGAAGCCAAATGTTCTTCAAATGATGAATAAACAAACAAAATATGGTATGTTGACACTATGGAACAGTGTTCAGCTGTAAAAGAAATAAAGTACTGATTACTGCTAAAGCATGGATGAATCTAAAAACACTGTACTAAGGAAAAGAAATCAGACTCAAATGGCTAATATTATATAATTCCTTTTACATGAAATATCCATAATAAAGCCTTAGGAGATTTGTGGCTGCCAGAAGTGAAAGGAAGTCAGGGTACAGGATATGGTTGCTAATGGATATGTGTATTACAGAGTGAAGTAGTAAAAAGGTTCTGGAATTAGATAATGGTGATTTTTGCATATCTTTGGAAATAAATGAAAATCACTAAATTATACACAGTAAGAGGGTGAATGTAATGATATATTATTAATGATATCTTAACCTTTTAAATGAAAGCAGATGAACTGATATCAGATAACACAGATCCTACCCAAAGATATGAGAGACAGAGAAGACAATTATATGATAAAAGGTAAATCAAATAAAATTTCCTCAATCCATCACCAGCATGCACCAGTGATGCAAAATATAAGAAAAATGGTTAGAAATTAATGGAAAAACATATCAATTTACAATTACATTTTCTTTAAAAATTAATAGACCATCTAGGTAGAAAATCAGCATGGTACAGAGTACCAAACAGCAAGACAGTGAACACGATCTAACCAATGTTTACAGACAATCATGCAACAGAATACACATTTTTAAAGTGTCCATGGAAGTACATGAAAATGGATCATATCCCAGAATATAAAAAAGGTTTCAAGAATTTAAATCATGCAAATCTTCTCCAACCATAATGGAATTAAACCAGAAAACAGTAACAAAAAAAAAGTAGGAAAACATTAAAATGCATGGAAGTTAGATAACATATTTTAAATAATCTGAGACAAGAAGATACAACAGAAATTTAAAAAAAAATGAATTGAATGAAAATGAAGATACATTATATGAAAATATGTGGGGCACAGGGAAAAAATTCCATCAGAGTTTACAGCATTAGAGGAAGGCATCAGGAAAGAGGAAATATTCTAATCAAGAATCTAAGTTCCCACCAACTCACCTCATCAATCGAAAGAAAGATGAGCAATATAAACCCAAAGCAGAAAGAAGGAAGGAAACAGTAAAGAGCAAAAATCAATGAAACTGAAAACAGCAACTATTGAGAAAAATCAATGAACCCAAGAGCTGGTTCTTTGTAAAGATCAATATGATTGACAAGCCTCAGTCAAGACTGACAAAAGAAAAAAGAGAAAAGGCACAAATTTCCAGTATCAGGAATAAAATGAAGGCATCACTGCAGACATATTAAGGGAATACTATGAACAACTCATTCTATACACACAACAGATATGCTATGACAATTTATAGGAAATGATGTTTCCTCAAAACAGAACAAGCTACCACCACTTCCCCAATACCAACAATAATCATTTCAATAGTCCTATACCTAACACTAAGAAAAGTGAGTTCATAATTTTAAAACTCCCAAAAAGAAAGCTCTATACACAGATTGCTTCATAGAAAATCCTTTCAAATTCTTAAGGGAGAATTAACACCAATTTTATATGATCTCTTCTGGAAAACAAGAGAAACATTTTACAGCACATTTTATAAAACAGTACTACTTGGATACCCAACTGTGCTGAGTGAAAAAAGTCAATAAATGTTCCATGTATATGATTCCATTTAGGTAACATTCCAGAAATCATGAAATTGTAGAAATGGAGAACTGTTAGTGTTTGACAGGTGCTAAGGGAATAGGGGCAGGAAGGAAGTTGATGAGGCTATAAAAGGTTAACAAAGCACCTTGTGATCATGGAAATGTTGTCTAATGTTGGCTTGGCTTGTACCGAAATCCTAGTTGTGATACTGCACTACAGTTTTTCAATAGTCTTACCGTCATGTGAAAGGGTGCCATTTCTTAAAACTGCATGTGAATCTGAATGTGAATTGTAATTATTTTTAAAAAGACGATTATTTAATTGCTCATTAGTGTGAATGTAGACATCTGCTAACAATGAGTGTAAAATGTATGCTAAGATCTAGTTAAAAATGAAACAAAGGACACTGATAATCTAATATACACATATCTATTTGCAAATCCTGATGGTTCTGACTATGATCTCCTTGTTTTTAATACAGATTTTAAATATCTGGATCCATAATTTATCAGTCAACATAAACACAAAATGGTTTAATTAAGAATTATAATACCCCCTCTTCCTTTGTTTGATATTGGAAACACAGTCTTTTTCTTAAATGACCTGCCATAAAAATACACATGTAATGTACTTTATCTGATTTCCCCATAATTAGAACAAGCATGTTCCTTTGACACAAACCTCAAAATTACAATTAATGCCAATAAGTCAAATGGGTTGATTGATGATATGTAGGAGCTATAGCCTCTGGTGAATAACAGCAAGTTTCTTAAATATTTCCATTTCCTGGAAATTGGGCTAAGAAGGAGCTAGATTAGGAGGTAAACAACTTTCCTCTCCAACCCATGCTGTCTTGATTCTTAAGTATGCTTCCCCTTTAAGATCACACAATCTCCTTCTACACTGAAAGTCTGGCAGTAGTAATATTAGTTAATAGCTTCTGAGTGGTTATTATGTAATTGTGCACATATTTAATGTTACTAATAATCATATGTTCCAGGTACCATATTCCTGTCCAATTTACAAATAAAAAGGAAGTGGGGGTAGATGGGAGTGAGAGAAGGAGGAGTAAGAAGGAAGGAAAGAAAGAAGAAAGGAGGTAAGGAGGAAAGGGCCAGGGAGGGAAGGGTGAGAGAGAAAGATAACATGGAAGTTTGAAGTATTCATGTAACTTGGCTCAAAGTCATACAGTCTACTGGTACAGCTGGAATTTGAACTAAGATCTGCCTCAACTGCCTTTAACTATCACTCCAGTTGTTCTCAAACTTTACTATACATTAGAACTGATGGTAAATGTTTTAAACTCTTGACCCCAGTTCACATCCCACACAGTGAAATCAAAATTACTGGAGTGGAAGTCATTCAGTCATTCAGATCTTTTTTTTAAAAAGATCCCCAGATGATTCCAATGTGCAGTTCATTTGGAAATCACTACATTATCTTTCCTTTTGCTTAAAATGCTTGCTTTGCAAGTACCTCTCATTACCAACCTCCATTCACAGATTTCCACTTAACCCATATCTGAGTTTCTAACTATAGCCCAGCCCACTGAATCTGACTCCTCGGAAAATTGGTTAGAATTTTGTATCACCAGGAGACTCATCTACACTATGGTTTAGGCTAGGGAAGACTCAGCACCCTTCACCTCTGAGGTCTTTGATGCCTCAACTACAGAACACTATGACAATACAGATGCTTGAGGCTCTGGGGCTTTTCATGAAATAAATTTCCTATCATATTGAACAGCAAACCATGATATATGTGAGACTCATTCATGAGACAGTAAAATTAAAAGCAGAAAATATAAACAAGGTCATAACCATATGAACGATTGACTTTTATAAATAAGGACTTTAGCAATGTTCTACAAAAAGTCTCAGTATAAACTGTATCAATTAAGCTCTTCAAATTGGCAAGAAAGACATTCAACAAGGATAATTAGGCTTAGAAAGTGGAAAAACCAAGGCTGTATAAAAACCTTACACAGCCAGAAAGGAGTGATACAGAAATCGTACTATGCTGAAGTAAGTAGCTATTGTGAAAATAGACTATTTGCACAGTGCCTTCTAATATGTAAATTTATTCAATTAATAGTCACCAAGTGAGGGTCACTTAGATGATTAGTTTACAGATGTAGCATACTTGGGAGGACAGATAGTTAACTAATGGGCACAAAATTTGGCAGACATGGAAAAGAAAAATAAAGACCCAAAGCAACTTATAAATTTCACAAACCAATAAGCAATCAATGTAGACATAAATAGCCTAAAACAAACTGAATATTTGGAAGATATTTATCTACCACTCTAAACTGAAGATGAAATGCAAACTTAAGATCAAAGTTAACTGGAAAATGCATACACTATGAACTGATTTTGACTTCTCTTGCCTATCATCCACACCAGATACAAATTCATTAATTATTAACAATGGGTTGGAGACACTTGCTAGCTTAATACTTTTCAGGGCAAATTAGCCATAGCTTATCTGGGTTTGCACTAAGTTTTTCAGGACCCAGTTAGTAAATATGTCCCTTTTTAAAATTTCTCAGAATAACTAACACTCTTGATAATATTAAATTTAAAATGATGAAGTTCTAAAATGGTGTCTACCTCCCTGGAACTGAAATTCTCTGGACTAGTGATAAAAGCAGAATAATGTCCCCTTCAAGTAGACAGTGTGTGACTGATATGAAGGGCAATCACAGATAGCAGGTGGGGTCAGGACCCACTACCACATAGCCTATGGCATTATCTCTGTGACCCCAAACTGAGACATCGGAATCTGAAACAGATGCCCCCATACATTTGGTCCTTCCTAGTACGTTTCTGGATCACCACATTCCAAAGAGAGAGAGCTATAGGTAGTCTAGTTTTCCTCAAGACACCAACACAGTGCTCATCCAAGAAAGAGTAAAATCCCTCATCAGTCCCTTCAGCTATCTCTTCATAGGTAGTTATCTGCTTCAAATGAAGAAACTTCATAATGAACATTCATAGGATGCTTCTCTCTCAAGTTATCAATAACATTTTATATGATGTAGAAATTGTAACCAATATTTTGGCAATAAAGTGGCATTTTCTGAAAGAAGTACAAATTTCATTAGCAAGTATACTTATGCATTCTGAAAATAAAAGCAGCACATCTTAGTTATCCAATGCTGTATTACCAACTGTCAAAAAAATAGTAAATTAAAATAACAAGTACTTATTATATCGTAGTTCAGAAAGTCAGGGATCTGGACATAGTTTAGCTGGTTACCTCTGTCTCAGAGCCTCTTATCAAGCTGTAATTAAGATAGTGACTGAGCTGTGCTTAGCTCCACCTTAAGTGGGGAAGGATCTGTGACCAATTTCATGAACACCACCACTACCTCTCATGTATTCACTGTCTCTTAGCCAGAGGCATCAGTGCCTTGGCTCATGGGCCTCTCTTTTCAAATTACTCATACAACAGCCACTTGTTTACCACTGAGTGAGGTTTATAAGAAGGAAGAGAGAAAGAGGCAAAATAGAAGTCACAGTATTTTACAATCTAGTATCAGAAGTAACAAGCCATCTTTTTTATTGTTTTTTTTTTTTTATTAGAATCCACTAAGTTCAGTCCCCAATGAAAAGGAGATTACATAGGGCAGGAAATTTAGGGGGGAGGGGTGTCATCTTGGAGGTTTATCATCAAACACTGTGTTTCTTCTCCCCATTTTAAACAACACTGAGACTATATGCTCTTTTCAGATTCCATGTTCAAAATTTCTGGGAAGGGGCATATTTTCCCTACATTAAACAATACTGACAACAAACAAATACTACTTAGAAATTTATTCCAATTTATTCCAAAACACCTTCTCCTGAAAGACAGTATAATGATATTCTACATATCAATGAACGCTGCTTCAAGACCCTCTGCCCACTGTGCCCACCAATTCAAAGCTATTGTAGCATAAAATCAGCCCAATTACAATTAGCTTCCCTTCTTCAAGTTTTACCTTAAAATCATCCAACCCACCCTCTAAGTCTTGCAAAAACCCTTCCCTAATTCAGATAGTATTAAGGCTTTGCAATTGTATCTTCTCTTACTGCAATACATTTAACAACCATAGTTATATAAGACTAAAGAATTGACAATCTCAACTGCAAGAATATTTTTTCCATTCCATTACCATGCCAAAGAAATCTTGACCCTCTATCACTATAGAATAACAAATTATTTCAGTCAAACTCCTACTGCATTAAAAAAAGGAAAAAAAAAACATATAATTAACCTATTCAAGAGAAGACTGTGGCTTGTTACACATTCAACTGCTAAATCATCTTACTTATGAGTACAATTGAATTATATTTATGAGTATGAAAGGGCCCAATTTTTCCATATTTTCTTCATATCATTCAGCTGTTTCTTATTTCTTTATTGTTGGTGGGACTTCTGCTGCCTTCTCATCAACAGGGAAGCTGTAACATTGCTTAACTTTCACAACATCTGTATTCACACCACAGTATAATCTCACATCTCAAAATGTAAAATTGGTGTTTCTATGTATTCATGCTATTCTTTAATGTATTTAGAATTCCCTGTTGAACATTTTTGATAACAATTAAAACATCAATAGTTCTCTTTTTGTACAGTGTCAAAAGTAAATGCTACTGTGATTCACAGCACTTATCTCTATGACAGCTTAATTAAAATGAAAGTGTTTTGCAAATGCAAATGGCCAGCAGGCACATGAAAAAAATGTTCAACATCACTTGTAATAAGGGAGATACAAATTAAAACCACAATGAGATACCTTCTCACAACAGTGAGAATGGCACATATTAAAACAACTAGCAACAACAAATATTGGAGAGGATGTAGAGAAAAAGGAACTCTCCTACAGTGCTGGTGGGGATGCAAACTAGTACAACCACTATGAAAAGCTGTTTGGAGGTTTCTTAAAAGGATAAAAGTAGAACGTCCATATGACCCAGCAGGACAACTGCACCCCCATGTTTATCGCTGCTCTATTTACAATAGGGAAGACATGCAATCAACCCAAATGCCCAAAAATAGATGACTGGATTAAAAAGATGTGGTACATATACACAGTGGAATATTACTCAGAAATCAAAAAGATAAGCTCATGCCTTTTGCAGTCACATGAAGGGAGCTGAAGGGATCATGCTTAATGAAAAAAGCCAAAAAGAAAAAGAAAAATACTAGATGGTTGCACTCATAGCAGGAGCATACAGGGTCAGAGAGGAAAAAAAGAGAGAGAGAGAGAGAGACAAATGAAATAGAGTAAAAATGAAAACAACGAACAACTATACACCAAAGACATTTTATGGAGGTAGAAAGGGCAATGGATTGGAAGTGGGGTAGGAAGAGTGCACTGGACTGTCGTGATGGCACATGGGTAAATTGGGAAGCCCATGGGGATTACAACTGAGATGGGAAAAAATGGACAAAATGAAGAACAATGTAAAAAAATAAATATAATAATAAAAATTTAAATTAAAAATAGATAAAATAAAACGAAAATGTTTGCAAAGTGGGTTTTTTGTTGTCAGTGTTAGTTCACAAAAAATAATGGTATTATTTCAATAAACAGCATCATTGATATTTAGAACTTTAACACATTTACAGTATCTAAAGCATAAAATGACCTGACCTCCTTCAGATTGCATCTTAAGTTTTCAGATTTGTTTCAGAATACTCATCTTAACATTAACTTCTTAACTTATTCCACTTAATAATATATATTCTCAATTTGAGCTAAGTGTTCAGTGGTAATGATGGAGAAATATTTTTAATATGTAAGAAAGTCATTCTTATATGCACTATTTGTCTTTTAATGATGATTAATGCTCCTAATCTGATGCTCAATTAAATTTATGAATTTTAAAGTTTGGCTATAGCTAAAAATCACACAGACCACCACTATAAAATAGAACTCATATAATTAGCTCTCAGGAATGAAGGAGCATTTGTCTGTAAATATCAAGCATTCAGTAGGTTAAAAAATACACATTCCCGGCCCTCCCTGGTGGTGCAGCAGCTTAAAGCACAGCACTGAGAAGCTAAAGCCACTTCTGCATGAGTTCTATTCCCTCCTGCCCCGCCTGCCCCGGAGGTGACCACATGGCGTAGCAGACCTCTCCTGACCGGCCGGCTGCTCCCCCTCAGCAGTGTAGTTCGTAGATCTGCCTGTTCTGCTCCCCACTTTGTCTCTGGTGAAGTCTCTCACCGTCCTTGAACCTCTGGCCTGTACCCCAGTTCTGTATGAACAAATAAATAAATATTTAAAAAAATACACATTCCAAATTTCTAGCTTTTAAAATTTACAGAGGCACAATGAAACTTAGTTATTTACTTCAAATAAGTAAGCATACATAAAAGAAGAGTTTAATTATGTTGGCTGTAATATAGAACTTTCTAAGATAATTTCTCTTTACTTTAGATCAAAACCATGTCCTTATGGCTCTGAATACAAACCAATTGAGACCTTGGGACCTAGCCAAAGCCTTTAATGAAAATCACTACATTTTTTCCAACTCCTAAACTATTTTAGTCCTTGCATTCTAATGACTAATTAGTAATACTATCAACCCATTAATCACACATATGGCTGTTTTAATAAGTAATTTTTCTGTGAATATAGCTTAAAGATTATGATTGAAATGAAAATCCCCCTACTTTATCAGCTTATTGATATTCTTGATGAATTAATTCAAGCCTCATGTTTTCATGTATTTGGAATTGGTTTCACAAAATAAATTATGTCATTTTTCATAAATGTTCATACTCCTTCTAACGTTCAATATTCAATCTAATCAAGCATGAAAATGTGAAATATTAAGATCCAGTGAAAAGTCTGGTTGTCTACATGTAAAGAGATAAATCATTTTAAAAGTATTTATCTTTATTTTCACAGAAAGGATATTGTTGACTTATGAATACGCCTCTAGACAGAGTGTTATATAGATATTAAATGTATATAACGTGTATAATTCTTTCAGCTACAGAAATTCGGGCCCACTAGTCCTTAGCGATCCCAGCTTCTGGCTAAGGAAACTGACAGTCAAAAGAACAGAATCAAGTTCAAAGCTTTATCTCTTTCCAGAACTGAAGCTCTAAAGGACAAACACTCTTGCTTTTCCTCTGAGCTAATGTTTCTCTAGCTAACCACTCCATGTCCTCACAGAGGCAGAGGAGTTGGTTCAGCAAAAAGCAAATTTGTATTATAATTTCATATTATAATTTCTTTCCCGAGTAAGCCTCCCAAACACTTGTAATTTATTTTTTATTTATTTATTTGTGCATACAGAACTGGGGTACAGGCCAGAGGCTCAGGGGCGGTGAGAGGCTTCACCAGAGACAGAGTGGGGAGCAGAACAGGCAGATCGACGAAGTACACTGCTGAGGGAAGCAGCGGGCGGGTCAGGAGAGGTCTGGCTCGCCATATGGTCTCCTCCGGGGCAGGCGGCAGGTGGGAATCGAACTCATGTGGAAGTGGCTTCAGATTCTCAGTGCTGTACTTTAACCTGCTGCGCCACCAGGGAGGGCCCAAACACTTGTAATTTAACACACTTCTGTTAAACAGAAATCTCTATCAAAAGTTAGAAATATAGGTAATTTTTATCCCATAATTTTTATAATATTCTAAAATTCACATGCATTACTTGATTTATGAATAAGTAATACAAGTTTGTAATCTGAAACTCTAACATCAATTGTAGCTTATCAAGGGACAATCCATAAGAATAATGGATTTAATGACCTACATTTGCTTTTAACAACAAAACTTGCATTTAAGTAGGTGTGGTCCCTCTTATGAGAATATTGTTTAAAAATAAAGCCACTAAAAGATACAATCAGGAGATGTAACTATGATACAGCCTGGTGATCACAGCCAATAAAACTGTATTATATACATGAAAGTTGCTAAGAAAGTAAAACTTAAATGTCCTCACCACATAAAAGAAATGGGTAACTATTTGGTATATTAGAGGCAGCTAATATTGCGATAATCATTTTTGCAATATATAACTGTATCAAGTCGACACATGGCACACCTCAGGCTTACACAGCATTATATGTCAACAATATCTAAGTAAAGCTGGATAATATTAAAGTAAAAATAATAATAAAGTAAAATAAGGCCACTGTTGGACAATCTCCCGTTATAATTAAAGAGTAGACTTAGTAAGTAGTCATTACTCCCCACTCTAGCATAGATAAATGACAAGTTCTCCTATCTTACTGAAGAATCTATAACTGATCTTGCAAAGTTAGAAAACAATTCTTAGACATTCATAATGTTAGGTATGCACTTCTAGTACAATTTTGGTCACTTATCTTCAATGTTTGATAAGTGAAAAAGGAATGGATAAACTAAGCCTAAGAAGAATTTGGATGATGCTGTATACTGACTCCATGTGATGGTTTCCCCTAAGTAAGCCCTATGACATATTTTTTTGAAATATATTTTGATACTCTGAATCCTTCATAGGAGCCCCCTACACCCTAACCTTTCCCTAGCAGTGAACAGAAGAACACAGAATGATCACATCATGTCCATTACATGTGTGCACGGATTTCTCCCAAAGGACTGATTGTAGTGTCAGTAAAGATACCATGTGACATGGTTTTGTGTAAAATATGGTCCAAAGACCCTGGTTTTGTAATCTAATCACTGTTTTCATATGGTAATATAGAGAGGCTGGCAAGTCAGTCTTGCTTTCCAGTTGAAATTTTCCTTTGTTGATACATTTTTCAGTGAAAAAAAAAAAAAAACTTACAAATGGTATAGCCCACTGGGTAGGTAGGATACCAATTCTTTAAAGAGCACAGACAACCTGTACATAAGTATACCCACGATCCAAATCTGTTCTCAGTTCGAGGTCTCACCATAAATCAGATAACAAAATTATTCTGTTATTCAAAATCCATTTGGTTGTGACTATTTGAATAGTGAAGGAATTACCAGAAAATGCATCCAAGTTTGTCTCCTGAGTTCAAATAAGAGAAATTCAAGTTTTTAATTAAGTACTGAAGATTATATCTTCATCATCGAAAGTTAAAGTGAAATTTTAGATCAAGCAATTTTTATTTCTCTATTCCCTCCTTTATTCTAGCATTTTTCTAAATCAACATTTAAGTATTTCATTTTGTTTTAAGAACAGAATTTTAGTTGTGACTCAAATTTTGATATTTCTCCTAGAAACAGAACTCTAAGTCAGTACCAAATGTGGACTGTCTGATTGACCACCAGATTTTTGCTTACGGAACATGAAAAGCATCACACAGTGAGAGACATCTTGATCAAAATAAGCTTTGATATCATCATCTGAATAGGAAAGAAATTATCTAAGAAATGTGTTTTCTAACTGCCCTGAAACCATTCTGCACAACGCTAAATAAAATTCATCATCTTCTTTACTTACTATATTAAACCAATAAATTTTTGAAGGGAAAAAGAATCTGTAATGAAATGGGAAGTAAGATTATTTTTCTCATAACGACTATGTTTTTTAATCAGGTCACTGTGAATTCAATAAAACCAATCTATTTTTGCTCTGTCTGCCTTGTTGAGATCAATTCTTCAATTGCAAAAGCAATAAAAAAAACAAATTTAAATGTCTGAATCAAAATCAATATAATTTATTCCAGAATCCACTCCCTTTTTTTAACTTGTGTACCTAAGTTCTTCGGCGACTACTTGTATATCCAGTGATATAAAAATAAAGTGCAAAAATAAAGCTTATCCTAAATACATCAATGTAAATACAAAAGAGCAACCAAAACAATGAAGCATTTATTGAGTGTCTTTGATGAACTGGATATCAGAAAAAGCAGTAGAAAGCCAAGTTATGATATCTAAGTGTATAAGACATAAATCCAATATCAGGAATGTTTAAACTTGTATATAGGTCAGAGGAGAATTTCACAAAAATATAATATACAGGACTTGGGGCAGACCATTATAATAGTGATGTTATAATAGATCACCTTCCCTGTGCTCTACTGTTACTCCTACCAAGAGCCAAGTCCTCTGAATTTTGGCCAGCCTTGTAACTTTCTTTAAAGAACAGCCTGGCAAAAATGGCTTCATGCATATTCCAAATTCTAGCATCTTTATCCTTTTAAGACATTAGGCCACCGTAACTAAAGAAAGAAAAGAATCTGAAGTGAAGAATATGTGAAGGAAGACCAGCTTCCCCTTTCCTCCACTGCCCTAGTAAATCCATAAAGATAAGAAGGCTTAAGAACTGCCTGGTCACCCATGAATCCAAAGATTAAATGGGCTTTGATTTTGCCTGCTTAGTTTTTAGATTTTTAGTTTTTGTTTTTGTTTTTGTTTTTTATGCAGCAATAATTTATTTAGTAATGCATTCCTCCAATAGCTATTTACTGAATATGAAATACTGAGACATCACTGGCCTAGAGAAACAGAGGCGAACATGAAGTTTATAATCCCATGTTCAAAGGTAGAAGGGGAACACTAGATGGTTTTAAAGGTAGGAAGTTAAATAATAATTTCACATTAAAAAAGGTGAATGCGGGCCCTCCCTGGTGGCGCAGCGAGTTAAAGCACTGCACTGAGAAGCTAAAGCCACTTGCGCATGAGTTCGAGTCCCACCTGCCCCAGAGGTGACCACATGGTGTGGCAGACCTCTCCTGACCCACCCGCTGCTCCCCTCAGCAGTGTACTTCGTAGATCTGCCTGTTCTGTTCCCCACTCTGTCTCTGGTGAAGCCTCTCGCCACCCCTGAGCCTCTGGTCTGTACCCCAGTTCTGTATGTACAAATAAATAAATCTTTTTCTTTTTTTTAAATAAAGGTGAATGCTTTAATAAAAGCAAAGCAAGATAAATGGATCAAGGATGACTGACTGGGCAGAGATAGGGAGAAGAGAGTCAGAGAAGAGTTCTTTGGTTTGATGACATTTAATCAGAAACCTGAAAGTTGAGGAGTAAACCAGGAAAAAAAAAAAAAAAGGTATGTGGGAGAATGTGACCTCTTTCTCTTCCACCTAGGGCATCTATACCTGTGTGCCATCACCTCTCTGTGCACTTCATGTGTGTACATGCATGTGAGAGACTTGGATAAGGCGCTCTGCATGGCTGCCTTGACACAATGACCCGCATCACAGGCAATGTTGACTGACTGAGTGTTCAGGGTATGAGAATCTGGGAGTAGCTTGGAGAGCACACCAAGCACCTGCAAGGGGAGTACTATACCCTGCATATGTGGCCAACATGTCCCCTCATGTTCCCCATCAAAGCTGACCCTTTGTCTTCCCTGGACACTTCTCCCAGAAAGCTGATTACCCTTTGTTTCCTCTGGACCCCATTTCTCTTGCCTCTGTCATATTATCAGTCATGCTTGTTCACTATTACTAAATAAATAGCCAGGGACGTGCTAGCACATCCTTGACCATCAGAAGACAACATTAATATTTTCTTAATGAAGATAAAGGCTGCAATGTGAGAGCCTGCTCACATGCCTATAGAGGAGGGGTTTAGGAAATGAGGGCTTAGGACAGTAAGACAATGAACTTGGGTTAGGTGGCTGAGATTGAGGTGCCAGAAAGATATATAGGACCTTGTGGACCTAAGCAAGAAGGACTGTTATACGTGCATAGTCATGGACTTTTTATTACACATTTCAACATCCTTCAGAATGTCCAAGAAGTACTACTAGGGTCCATTGCTATTAATGATTCAATAGACACAGCAGTACACTCTTCCATTCCTGCCACCCCAAAAGGCCAGATTTCAAATAAAACATGCATCATTTTGAGCTCTGGAAGTTCTCTTTCATGGATCCCCTTTTGATGAGCAAACATTCATTGATGGGATTAATGTCTTCAATGTAGCTTGTTTTTACCCTGGGATCCCTGGCACTGAAGGAAAATACAACTTAACGTTGGGTCCAGTTGAAAAAGGAAGTTAGGAAACAGGTGTAAGCGTGAGTTAGGAACAGGGTGCCCCACCACCCAAATCCATTTATCAACTTGACTGAGAAACAAATACAGACCAGGAGAATCCACCCCTACCCCATTCAATTAAAAACAGAATACTCAGAACACCAACATAGTAGCACAGTAGCAATGGACCAACTCTAGTTTCAGAATAGTAGACTAAGTAAAGTGAGAAAACTCAGTAGCACAGAAGACCCCCAAGAGACTAGCCAATCAACAAGAGCCACAATGTAGACACCTACATCCTTGCCCATTATACCTATACAAGCACCTTCTTCTCCTATCTCAGTGGCTACCTGCTCAGGACCTCTTGCTGCTCAGAAAGCTTCCCTGTCCCTCTTCTTATCTATTAATAAATCTTGTTTTTCTGTGACCTTGGTCTCCACATTAAATTATTTCCCAGCTGAAGACAAGAACTGAGAAAGGCCTTGCCTGGGGTCCTCAGACTTCAGGCCTGCTCCCAAAGAACCCTGATTCACAATGATTAGACACCTAGTAAGTATTGTTAACAACAACTCTCTAATCATAGAAACCTTCACTGGTCAGAAACTCAAAAGAAACAGTCCAGCAACACAGGTTTTGGCAGTCCGCCTCACATACTGCAGGTGAAACAGTGTTTGATTTTACAGCTAATAGGGCATTAAGCTGAAATTTTAAGCTTTTCATATTGAAAGTCATTGTAAATTGAATTTACTAAAACAGTAACTTAAAGAGGCAAGATTTGAGTGCTGTCAGAACAAATCAAATGACGATGTGGAATTTTAAGAGCTACTAAAACAAGTGTCTTCAAGTACCTTATTGATCTGCCAGAGGCAGCTCCTTGTCAACTCCAAGCTTTGCATAGCAAGTGGAGTTATTGTGCATTGATTATTGATCACGAGTCAGGCTGTAAGACTCTGGCATTTCAACATTAACTTTTAATTAATGAATGAAGAGTTACAAGTATCCCACCTGGGTTTAGAGACTAGACCTAAACCATTATGAGAATAAATGGGGACAAAAGGAGCTGAAAAATTTTAAGTTAGCCCCTTTTATAATGCAACTATAAAGATGATTATATTTGTTCACTAGGGCTGCCATAAAAAAATACCATAAACTGGACAGCATAAGAAACAGAAATCATTTCAGTCCTGGAAACTGTCTGGAAACCAAGCCTAGTTGTCATCAGGGTTGCTGAATCAGTCAGCAATCCTCTCTCTTGCTCCAGGTATTTTACAGATAATCTTTGGATTTCTATGACTTTTAGAAGCATCACTCTAATCTCAGCTTCCTTTTCACATGGCTCTTCCCTATATGAGTATCTATTTCCAAATATCCTCTTTTTATAAGCTAATCTAATCATATTGGGTTAGAATCCAGTCTGACAATCTCATTTTAACTTGATTACCCCTGGAAGAACCCTGTCTCCAAATAAGATCACATTAGAGGTGTTAAGGGGAAGGATTTCCTAAAGGAACTCTTCAGAGTCTTGTGGATTCCACCCCCTACTCCAGCTTTCTGGACCCTACCCCCTACTCCAGTGATTGGAAACTGTAATTCCCAGCAGTACCAGGGAGAGAACAGCAAGGACTCAAGGGCAGAGCTAAGCAGGAATCCTTGGACATTGGGGGATAAATAAGGTACCATTGTGTCTCTCTCTCACTCTCCTCTCGAAACAGCTCTCCAGACCACGTGACTTGGCATTTTCAGTCAGCAGAGTCTGTAAGATATCCCGCTCTCTTTCCCTGGGTTGTTTCCTATTCCTTTCCCCCTTTTGAAAATAAACCCATTTTGATCCTTTTGTGTGTGCCTGCAGTACAACTGAATTTGAAGTGCATGGGTGAGGCCCCACAGACAGGTGGCCCAGTCCACTCTGGGTTACCCTGTAACAGTGGTACTATAAAAGGGTTTAAGGCTCCAACATAAATTGGGTAGGGGAGGAGAACAAACTGCAACCCTTAACAGGAATGTACCAGAGTAGTAGGAAATCGCTTAGTACTCTCAATCTTTGCTTCACCTCACAATCTCCTGGAAAGTTTTGAAAAATAGCTATGCCTAGATTCTACCTCTTGATTTTTATGTAATCAGTCTAGGTTAGAACCCAGGCAATTGTACTTTAAAAGAAACATCTTACGCAGTTCTAAAGCACAGGCTGTATTGAAAAATGACTCATTAAAAGTTTCATTAACTAAAATAGGAAAGAATAGGATGTACTGTCATTCAGAGGGGAAACTATAAAATAGATAAATTTAAGCACCCCAAGGGCAGACATTATCTTCATTGATCACCAGTATAGCCCTAGGACTTTGTATCTGCTCTGAGGGGACGATCCCATATGTATTTTTTTAATATTTATTTATTTATCCATACAAGAACTGGGGTATAGCCAGAGATGGATGGTGTCCAAGGATTTACCAGAAACAGAGTGAGGAGCAGAACAAGTAGACTGACTGAAACACACTGCAGAGGGGAGCAGGGGGCAAGACAGGAAAGGTCTGCTGTGCCCTGTGGGTCAGCTCCCTGGCTGGGGATTGAACTCAAGCTGCAGTGGGTGCGGACTGCTTCATAGTGCTGTGCTTTAACCCTTTGAGCCTCCAAGCAGGCCTTATCCCATAAATATTAATGTTGATTCATGAATAAATTCAAGTCAAGTTATATTAAATCAGTGTCTACTATATATTAAATAATACATTAAGCATTAGAGAAATTTAAGTATATTTTTGAGTAAATGAATGAATAAGTGAAGGGATGATATAATATACAACATCCCCTTCATACTTAAAATATGGCATGTTCGCCATATACCAGAGACATTTTTGTGGGGGTGGAGTGGGGAATGGGATCAATCAAAGTGCACGGGACTGTGGTGATGGCACATGGGTGACTTGGTAATGGGAGGCCCACGGGGATTACAATTGAGATGATAAAAAAAAATTTACAAAATGATGTAAAAATAAAATATTATATATTTAAAATATATAAGCTATATATTTTAAATATATATATACGGCATGTTCATTCATAGCAACATGAATGAAACTAAAGGGATTATGCTCAGTAAAATAAGCCAGAAGGAAAAAGAAAAATATCAGATGGTTTTACTTATCAAAGGAATATAGGGAAACCAAATAAGGTATCAAGGAAAAAAATGAAAAATGCAACAAAACCAAACAAAAATAAACAGACAAATATAAATCAGAGACATCCTGCAGGGGAGGGGGTGGTGAGGGATTATAAAGAGGAATGGGAAAACACAAGGGATTGTGATGGTGCACAGGTAAACTGGTGGTGGAAATTCTATGGGGACTGCACCTGAGAAAAGGAAGCAAACATTATTTAAAAAAAAAAATAAAAAGAGCATGCTGTAAAATATAAATAAATAATTTACAAAATTATTTATTTACATGTTACAATATAGGATTCAGCACTTTTGGTATGCTGGAACACATCAACACTAGCTAAAATATTTATTTTAAATCAACTAAACAACTTACCTTTTGCCAAAAAAGTTTTAAAACTTTTATTTTTTTGTATTGGCTCTTAACTAAGACCTTACAGTCTTAGTATATTATATATACTAATATTAGTATATTGTTATAAATATTTATAAGACCGTGAGGTCTTAGTATATTATAAGATGTAAGCTGTGGCTAACTCTGCAGGCCCTCAAGTGCACCTGTCCGCCCTGGCTAATATTGTGCATGGGTGAGCACACTCCCCAGTAAGGCCAATAAACAAGTCAGCAGAGCACAGTGCACTCTATCCTGCAAATAGCTGCAGCCCACTACTTTCTTTCAAGTAGAAGCTACAAGAAGCCCCAGGTCTGGTACAAACATGCACCCCACCCTTTGCGTGGGGCACATTTCCTGGGCACATTTCCTGTTTTTCCCTGCACCTACAGACCCTATATATACACCCATGGGCAGTCCTAATAAACAGAACTTCGGACTTCAGATCCCAGACTCCTGCTTCAGTTTTTCGCATCTCCGAATCTCCTACGTTCGGGCAAATCTCCTACATTCAGGCGACGGCGAATGGAGCAGTCAGTGCACCCCTCAGTGGGTTTGCAACAGTAAGCATCTTATAGTGAGCATACAGATGATTACATGACAGTCTATGGACTGTCTGTTGACATATTTCAGCATCCAAAAAAATGTCCAAGAAATACCACTGATTGTTGGAAGAGTCAATACACACACAGAATCATTCTAAGAAATGCTTGCATGCAAAATAATACCACTCAATGACATTGTCAAGGGAATCATCTAATCAAAAATACAGGTATTAGGATTTATTTTTTCGAGTTACTCAAAGATTGAATAGAACAAAAAGGTGAGCAATCACCTGTTGAATTTGATCAGTTTTGATTACTAGGCTACATGAACTTAGGCCAGGGGGGAAGAACCTTTTTGTGTTTTAATAGCTCCTGGAAATTAAGAGAAGGTATCAGTTCTTCATTTGTTTGCTTACCCATCCATCCAACCAGGTCTGTTTTTAGTACATACTATGCCACTAAGGAAATGACAAAAAGGGAACAGACTGTATATAAGTAAATTACAAAATAGATGTCCACTCTTAATACAGATCCGTATCAGTACACATCATGGCCAGCTGAATTACCGGAGACTGTCCTACCCAGATGTCTGTGTAGAATGCTAATCACCATCAAAAACAGCACTGCATCCAGCAAGCATCTATAAGGTCCCTAATATGTGCCGGGAGTATTCTGGGCTCTGAATGTAGAAGACAGTGCCCTGTCCTCTACTGACTCAAGCCAAACGAATAAATATAGGAGAATATAAACAGTGAAGGCAGGAGTGATCTGTGAAGGCAGTCAAGGCAACAGTCAAGAAGTGGTTCTTGAAGCATGAGTAGAACTTAACACACAGCAAAAACATGTAAAATACAAAAAGAGTGGTTAGTAAATGCCAAAAGTGATCACAGTAAGATTGATGAGGGGAAGCAAACGGTCAAAGAATCACAAAGGAGAATCAGTGCAGTGGAAACAGCTAGAAAATGAGTCTAGAAATGTACACTGGCCTAACTCTAAGCACCAAGACTATTAATGTTAGTAAACTCATTTAAAATGAGTGGGGGAAAGAAGATTTGGCGAACCAGGGCAATGAATAATATACAAATAAATAGCAATATATAATATTGTATGTAAGAAATATGTCCTAGGGGACATAGTGTGTGCTAATAGAAGACATGGTTGGGTGAATGGATAAGCAAATAAGTAAGGACATATCCCTTGATTCCCTGAATTATAATTATAGTTATACAAATATAGTAATTTTATATAGATAGATAGTAATTATATAATGAATAAAGAGACTTAGTAACCAGCACTAGAGAATAGCGTACTTAACAGTTTTTTCCTAAAAACAGTAAATGTCCAGTGTTACATGGTTTCTGTTCTTCAGGTCATCTTTTTCATGGGTCATTTGTATAAATGAGTTTTCTCATGATTTTTATGGATTTTCAAATTTCTCAAGTCATATTTCGCTTAAACTATGTTTTCACCAAAGAAACTGAGATATGAACCCAGATTGGGAATAAAAGAAAATATATTTGATTTTTTAAATCTGAGGTACAGGATAATTTTTTATTATTCTCTCTTTTGCATACAAAGAAGTTAAAACCGTGTGGTTTCATCTATCAGCACTGTTGATGAAACAAAGCAGCTAAGCTAACCCTAGGGTATGCATCTCCTAGCCCAGAAGCCAGCAAATGTTTTTGAGTAAAACTAGCATCCACCCTTCTGAGTCTTTGGTTTATGAACATTTTATTTTCTTCCTGCTTGACCTCTGCACAGCAGTAAGAGGTTGTAATAATTAACAAACCCAGTTTATGAACAGTCTCAATTAGCTATTACCTAGTTATCATAACAATTTGTGACTGCCCAGTTTTTCTAATATTTCAAATCATATTTTTTAGTAAATCTGTTTTTTCTTTTTTCAATTGCTTTTATCTTTCTTGCTCCTCAAGGCTTTGTAAATTCATATTCAGCAAAAATAATATGGAATCTAATTTGAAAAATTCAGTGGAGTTTAACTATAAATTATTCTGTTATATTTAAAGTCTAGAGGTTTTGAAATTGATCATGTAAGCAGAATTTGGCTCTAACCACATTAAGTTATTTGATAATGTTCTAATTCAAAATTTCTGCAGTGTTGCTTAAAAGATAATTCTTCTGAATGAATGCAAGTGTCAGACATTGAAGGCAGAAGGAAACTGTCAGATTTGAAATCAGATACACTTATATTTAGGGCCAATTTAAATGGTTTGTCAGAAAATGTAATTGACATGTATCTATGTTACTCTATAAACTGGGGAGACTATAAACATTAATCATTTTTTACCTTAAGTCTGTCTTGCTTTATAAAAATATTTTTGCAATCTTTTGTGAACTCCAAGAGGGAAAATTAAACAGGGCTCACCTTTACCTCTCCAGCACTTTATTTATGTCAATAAGCCATTTAACAAATAAATGAATAATAATAATTTCCTCTTATATGCAAAACTCTGAGTCTTCTCATTACTTTTTCAGAATCACACTCTGAAGTCATTACTATTGTTAATTTTACAGATAATAACCAGAAGTTTAGAAAGGTCATACAACAGGGATTTTTAAAAATGAGTTAAAGCTCCAGTCTCCTCCTTTTTAACTGCTGTAGTAGACTAGCTGAGACCATACAAAGTTCAAGCTGTGAGTGATAGGTATGTAGGACTCTTCACTGGAACAGTATGACCACAGTGTCCAGGTGTCTGTGGGGACCGGTCCAGGACAAAGTACTCAGTGTCAGCCCACTCATTTCTACTCACAGTACTGACCACAGATGTGTGCAGTTCCCCCCACAACAAGCAATTCTCTGTGGCACCATATGGGTAACCCACTCACTTCTGAAACTAACCAAGACTGTAAAGACCCCAAGAATAAAGCTCAAGACCACAACACAGCCCTACCTCACACCATAATCAAAAGCCCCAGGTGTCACCTGTGTGTCTCATGAGACAATTAGGAATTAGAGGTTTTATGAGCTTCTTTTTACTATCCACTATTTCCTAGAACAATTTAATAGGACTCAGGGAAACAATAACTTAGTTTTATCAGTTTATTATATAATAAAGGATATCACAAAGATAAAAATGAAGATATACATAAACTCTGGAAGGATGCTAAGAACAGAAGTTTCTGTCCCTGTGGAGCTAGGTGCACTATGCTTTCATACTGTGGATGCATTCACCAACCTGAATGCTTCCTGAGTCCCACAGTAATGGGCTTTTATAGAGGCTTTTTTGCATGGGTATGATTAGTTATTAATTCAATTCCTAGCTCCTCTTCCCTTCACAAAATGCAAGCACTGATCAGAAAGCATCTAATCAGGGTTTGGTTTGGCAGGTTTCTGGTGACCATCTGCCATCCAGGAGTCCACCAAGAGTTGACTGTCACCCAGTAAGTTCTAAGGGTTGAAAAAATTCTGTGCCAAGGATCCAAAGAACTAAGACAGATAGAGATCAACTGATCAATTGATAATGTTAGTAATAAAGCAGCTAAGTCTCTTACCTTGAAAACAATTTGCTCTGCATTTAAACCTTAACTCTGACATTTCCTAGCTGCATGTCTCAGTTTTTTTCAAAAGCTCCATGAGAAATTCCATGGATATAACAATCACACTGATTATAGTCACTGCTGAATTCTAAAGAGAGTAATAAGTGACAACAATAGCAAAGCTTGGATTACTTCCCATTTTTCAGAAACTGAGTAAACTAAGCAAAAAAAAAAAAAACAGTTCTATTAAAGTGTGTGTGTGTGTGTGTGTGTGTGTGTCTGTGTGTTTAAGATTAGTTTATTTATGCATGCAAAACTGGAGTACAGGTCAGAGGTGCAGGGGTGGCGAGAGGCTTCACCAGAGACAGAATGTGGGGGCAGAATAGGCAGATTGAGGAAGTACACTGCTGAGGGAGTAGCAGGCAAGACAGGATAGGTCTGCTGCGCCATGAGGGCCACCTCCGGGGCTGGGGATCAAACTGGCACTAAAGTAGCTGAAGCTAGCTTGCAGTGATGCACTTGAACCCACTATGCCACCAGGGAGGGCCCAAGTATACTATTATTATGTCTGTTTTATGAAGAAGCAAATTTAGGCTTAGAGCTCAACTTTCAATAATTAAACTGCAAGTTGAACTCAAGCTTAAAACTTGCAAGCCAGCTTTCAAAAAAAAAAAAAAAAGGATTTCTTACAATTAAGAGAGGTAGGAAGAAGAGGAAAAGTAGCAGAAAGAAAGAAGAAACAGGGCACTCCCTGGTGGTGCAGCGGTTAAAGCACTGTTCTAAGAAGCTTAAGCCACTTCCACATGAGTTCGACCCCCCCCCCCCCAGAGGAGATCCACATGGCGAGGCAGACCTCTCCTGACCAGCCAGCTGCTCCCCTCAGTAGTGTACTTCGTCGATCTGCCTGTTCTGCTCCCCACTCTGTCTCTGGTGAATCCTCACCCTCCGCATCTCTGGCCTGTACCCCAGTTCTGTATGAATAAATAAATAAATCTTAAAAAAAAAAAAGGGAAGAAACGATGGGATGATAGGAAAGAAAGGGGGAGGGGAGAGGTTAAAGAGAGGTGGGGGTTAAAAGACAATAGGAGGAGAGAAGAAGAGAAAAAGGAAACCAAAGAAAAGGAAGAATAAAATATCATAGGGAACAATGAGGTCTATGTGACATAAAACACTTAGCAATAAATGCAGCAAGCTAAAAGTACGAGGTACTATCAAATAATAGAATGGGTACACATCAATAAGCTTTGAAAATTAATTGTCAATACTGGTGGAGGAAACTATTGTGAATGAAGTACTGTAAAGCTAAGCAAATTGAAAAGAATGAATTAACCAGAAATTTACTGAAATTATGGACAAAATGCATTCTCCTAACCTAGGGAGAGACACAGCTGTGGAATTTCTTTGTTGAGTGAGGAGAATGAATTTGCTAACTGGGGAAATGATTCTTCCATAGTTTCATTCACAACACAAAATAGCAGCACAAAGGATCTGGCTTGAATCTCTTGGTATCAAAAGAATCTCAGTATTCCCATGTCACAAACAGCCAAGGGAGACAGTTATTCTGCTAAGTTTACCAGGCATTTTATTCTATACTGGAACACCCTAAAACAGTCCTATTTCTCTTAGCCAATCACAAAACAAGAAGGTTTCAAAGAGGCACTTGCAGATACAGTCAGTGGCTGTGAGTGAGTGAGTATATTTCACATAAAATGATTCCCCATGTATAGGATAGATTCATCACAAAAGCGAGTGGCCATTTTGAAGCAGATTCCAGAAGTGATCCTGGAACATAGAGCTTTAGGAGAAAGAGTCTGAAAAAAACCTACCTGTCCTGTAAGACACAGCTTAAAATCTACTTCATCAGAAAAGTTTGTTTTAATCTTCTGCCTGGGCTAAATCTGCACATACTCTCAGAACTCTCTATCTCACAGCCATTGTAATTATTTTAAAATTTTAAACATTGTGTTATAATAATTTTTTAAATATTCAAGAGAATTCCCCCTGTTAACCAAAGCTTACAGTTAGTGGAGTACCCCTCTCCGTGGTTCCAACTAAGTTGTATAAGTCAAGGGTCAGTATCAGCTAGTCAGATCTATTAGAGTAGCAAGGTCCCCAGGGAAAGAGGAGGGTCCAGATTCCCTGCCCCACCCAAAGAAGGCTAGAGCTGAGCAGGGAGGAGGAGAAGCTGGAGAGGAAAGTGGGAGAAGGAAGAAAGCTGGGGAACAAGAAGGAGGCCTGCAGGAGCACAGGGGGCAGAGACATGTGAAGAAGCTGTGCTTGCTTCTTGGTCTTGGACTGGTTGAAATTGATGTAGGTGAGAGACTCTTGGGAGGTCACCAAGGGCTTTTATCTTCATCTTGCTCTTTTACATCCAGACTTGGACCCTTTCCTATGGGTCCCTACCAGCCAGTACCTTAGACTAGGCTTTCAGGCCTCAATGGTCCTGCTTTGGCCCAAACCTGTCTGGCTGGGCAAAGGCATGGGTAACTTCCAATGCTATTTGGAAGCGGTGTTCTTTCTCTTTTCTTTGTTGTGCACTAATTGTATTAAAGTTTCTTTTCATTAAAGATCTTAAGCATAGGGCCCTCTTTGGTGCTGCAGCGGGTTAAAGCACAGCACTAAGAAGCTAAAGCCACTTCAGCATGAGTTCAATCCCTGCCCTGGAGGTGACCACATGGTGCCATAGACCTCTTCTGACCCACCAGCTGCTCCCCTCAGCAATGTATTTGGTCAGTCAGCCTGTTCTGCTCTCTTATCTGTCTCTGGTGAATCCTCCCACTGCCCCTGCACCTCTGGCCTCTACACAGTTCTGTATGCATAAATAAATAAACAACAACAACAAAAAAAAGATCTTAAGCATAAGGGTATATTTGTCCTGATGTGGTGCATGGAAGAATATATTTAAAGTGGTTAAGTTTGGGGATTCTGGGATGCCCCTCTCCTTGCCCTGTAACACTATGACTAGACTGTGACAAGCAAGTTTCTATTCCTGGTATATTGTTATAGTTGATATTTACAGTATTTCAGAAGCTGTTTCCTCTAGACAAATCAGTTAACTTCAAAGAATATCAACTGTGAGATGTGACATTGCTAAAATTACCCAGTTCCCAGAAGGTAATACTAAATAGAATATGTAGGTAAATATCATCAACCGCCTCTGTTTCCATCAATGCTTAGACAATGAGACAGATACATTAACCAAACCACTACCAGGACTTTTCTTTGAAATCCTTAAAAATCCTTAGTCCTTAAAAATGCAAGGTGTTACCCCCTTGCATTTCTCACTGAGTAGCTTAGAATTCAGGTCATTTTCTCAGAGCTGTTAATGCTGTTCCTGGACTGGAAAGCCCAGTTTTGAGTTTTAATAAATATATTTGCTTTTGCTTGCTTAATTTAATTCAACATCTCTTATACTAAAGACACAAATTCAATAATCATAATTTTACTAGATTTGCTTCATCTACCTTTTTTTTTTATTTCCCTTTAAATGTAAACTCCATGAGTGGACAATATTTTTTTCCCCTAACTGATATATCAGCTCCTTCAAAAGTACTGGGTCAGAACAGATAATAAATACTTGTTTATTGAATAAAGATCTTATTCTTGAAAAGAAAGAAGCAATATTGTAAAGATGTTGAATCTCTTAAATTAACCTATAAATTCAATGTAACTCAATAAAAATATCAAACAGAATTACCCAAAGCAATAGAGTGATAATTAAGGTCATTTGTAAAAAATTCAAGAATAGCTAAGCAAAGTCTAAACATTAACAGTAATGAAGGAAGCTGTCAGATAGCAAAAAATGTTATAGAAATGTAATAGTTGCATAACTAAGTGCTGTCACAGGAATTAGCATACAGATCAACTAACAGAGATCCTAGGAATAGAGGAAAATGCACACAGAAATTTAGCACATGAGAACTGTCTCATATGCAAATCAGCAAATGAAAGAGAGAGGCAGTTCCTTACCTGTTTTAGGGAAAATTATTTATTTTTAAGCCCTTTTACCTATTTATTCCCACAAAAATCCCAACCCTACTTCTGGCAACTATCACTCTATATCTGTGTGTTTATTTTGTTGTAGCTGCTGTTGTTCTTGTTTTCAGAGTCTACTGTAAGTATCTTAAGACACTTGTCCTGTCCATCTCATTAGCGTAGTGCATGCAATAAATCTAACCATGCTTTCTTTTTCATGGCTGAATAATAATTGTGTGTGTGTGTGTGTATGTGTACATCTTCTTTATTAATTCATCCATTGCAGACCCCTAGGATGTTTCCATTCCTAGATCACTATAAGTAGTATTCTACCTTTTAATTAGTGTTTTCCTTGTCTTTGGACAAATAGCCAAAAGCACAATTTTTAGGTCATATTAACTCTATTTTTAATAGAGGAATTGCTCTACTTTTATTGAGGAATTGCTGTACTGTTTTTCAAAGATGCAGTACAACTCTGTTTTTACAACAGTATAAAAGGATCCCCTATTCGGGTCCCCCCTGGCATAGCGGGTTAAAGCACACCACTAAGAAGTTTAAACCACTTCTGCATGTTAGGTCCCCGCCTGCCCCAGAGGTGATCCATATGGCACAGCAGACCTCTCCTGACCCCCGGCGCTCCCCTCAGCAGTTTACTTCATCGATCTGCATGTTCTGCTCCCCACTCTGTCTCTGGTGGGTTCTCTCACCCTCCACATCCCTGGCCTGTACCACAGTTCCGTATGAATAAATCTTTAAAAAAAAAAAGGATCCCCTATTCTCCACATTGTTATCAACACTTTAGAATTCCTTTTTATAACTTCCAATTATAAGAGGCTTGCAGTGATTTCTCTTTATGATTTTCATGCTGATGGCCTGTTATCCCCAATTTCCTGAAAATTAATAATATTGAGAATTGTTTCATGTACCTGTGGGCCATCTGTATGTCTTCTTTGGGAAAATGTCTATTCATATCTGCCCATTTTATGATCAGATTGCTTATTCATTTGCTATTGAGCTACATGAGCCTATTATGTAATCTGGATATTAACCTCTTATTAGAGGTTATGACTGCAACTATTTTCTCCTGTTTACTTGGTTACCTTTCATTTCAATGATGGTTTGCTTTGCTATGGAAAAACATTTTCAGTTGATGGAGTCTTGTTGATTTTGGTTTTGTTGCTTTTGCTATTAATGTCAGATTTTGAAAATCACTGCTAAGGTGTCGAGGAGATTACTATGTTTTCTTCTGGAAATTTTATGCCTTCAAATATTACATTCAAATCTTTACTCCATTTGAGTTAGTTTTCATGTATGGTCTACGATAGTGGCCCAGTTTCATTTATTTTGTATTTGGTTGTCCAGTTTTTCCCAGCACCATTTATTGAATCATCTGTCCTCTTACCCACTGTATATTCTTGACTTCTTTGTCATAAGTTAATTGACCATAGACACAGAGGTCTATTTCTGTGTTTTCTATTCTGTTCCATTGTTTCATTTGTCTATTGTTTTATGATCACCATACTGTTTATTTATTATAGTCCTGATACATAGCTTGAAATAAGAAAGCATAAAGTCTCTGACTTTGTTTTTCTTTCTCAAGATTTCTTTGACTATTTATGGTCTACTGTGGTTGCATAAAAAATGTAGGTGTATTTGTGTTAGTTCTGTGGGAAATATCATTGGTATTTTGAGAGGAATTGTACTAACAAATCTGTATATTATTTTGGGTAGCATGGACATTCTAATAACATTAACTCATCTATTTCATATTTCATAAGCCCTCCAAATACAGTGAAGTGCTAGCTTAAGACAGTAGGCTACAGGACTCTAGAGGGGCAGGTGCAACTATGCCATTACCACCATTAAACAAATTCATTCCAATTCCTTAGTATTGACTAATACTAATTCAAAATGATTTACCCCAATTGTCTCAAATATTTCTTTGTAGAGCTGCACAGGCTTTAATTAAATCTAAGACTGAGTTTTAGGGCATGGTAACATTGTGATTCCACATTTCATAGCACAACTCATTAGAAGACACATATAATAGAATGAATGGTGGTGCCTGAAAACCTGTCAGCCTCCTGATCCCAGGAACATGTGAATTTTACCTTCTGTGGCAAAGTAAATGATTAACTCACAGATCTTGAGAAGAGGAATTTATCCTTGATTTTCTAGGAGGAGGGGAGGGGAGTCTGAATGCAATCAGATATTAGAAAGGCAAGAAATATTTTAGACACATCCAAAGCCTCCATTGTGAATATGGAGGCAGACTGAAGTGATGTGCTGGAACTCCAGGACAATAAATGGAAACTGGAAGAGGTTAGGGAAAAGTTCTCTTCTAATGTCCCAGCACTTCTAACCTCCATAACAATGAGAAACTTAGTGTCATCTAACAGTAAGAATTCTAACATTAGTGTCATTCTAACAGTAAGAATGTAATAGCCAGATCCTTTCAAGGCTAAGTTCCCCATGAATCTACCTTTAAATAATTCCATGCACCAGTGTGTTTTACATTAATTGTGATTTGAATTTTTCTCACTAATTAATGATTTGTGGTTTCTCTCACTAATTAATCATTTACTAACAAGAGTTATTTTATAAAGAACTAACTATACCTTATTAACTTGGCCACTTGGCTTATCCTTAATGCAGTTCACACAAGAAACATTAACTATAAACATATATATTTTTAATGACCATACTCCTCAGTAAGGAATTGGTAATGGTAGTAATTTCAGGTTTGTTTTGCTTTTTTTTTAAGATTTTATCTTTCAGGGGCTTAGTTTTATAGCAGAACTGAGCAGAAGGTAGTAACCCCCCGCCCCCACACATAAGTAGTCTCTCCTACTATCAATATTTCCTCCCCACTCCCCAAAGTGAGACACTTGTTACAAGTCATAAGCCTGACACATCGTTATCATCCAAAGTCTGAGGTTACACGGTTTCTTTCTTGGTGTTGCACATTCTGTGGGTTTGGACGAATGTATAATGACATGTATTCATATACAGTAGTTCGTTTCACTGCCCTAAGAATACTATGTTCTCTGCCCATTCATGGTAGGAACTGAAATACTTATCTGTCTCATGGTTTAATATCTGTTGTGGGAGCAGAAAATCTGTCAACCTTCTTTGCTGCCTGCTCCATAGTGCATGCCACAGGGTAGGAGCACATCTAAGATGTTTTAATAAACAAAAACGTCTATAGTTCCTGAGAAATCCCAGAGCCCTAAAATAATGTGTAGTGACCACTCTCCCTTCCCTGTTTCTTTGATCACAAAGCAGTGAACTTACTTTAGTGAGACTACTCTTACCCAGCCCTAAAGCAAGGAAGCAAATCCCTCTGAGGCAGTATCAGATGAATTCCTTGTGAAGAGAACTTCTGAAGGGAATGAATCTCAATGCTACTAGGGGCATTTCACAGTATTTTTTTTTTTTTTTATCAGAAGAGCCTTCTTCTAAGAAGTAGAGGAAGAAACTTATCAACCATCATGCTAAATGCTTTTAAACAAAAGTAATAATGATGACAGGAATAATAATAATAGTAGCAGTAGAGCTGAATAACTACATCATATCAACTTTGAGGCTGATGATATTAATGATTTTCAGGAACTCTCACTAGAATCAGCACCTTAAACTCCTCAGTAATTCTGATGAAAACAGTCTGTAGTGTTTTAAAAATCCTGCTATAGTTGCCAATTCTTAAGTTGATTGTTTGTAACAGAACCTTTGGCAAAACTTTGTTAGATTTTCAATATACTTTAAAAATTAATTCATTTCCCCAAAAGCCAAGTGCCTACTTAGGAACAGGGAATATTCTAAAAGCTGGGGATAATGAAGTAAACATAATTGGAAAGGTTCCTGCCTTTAAGGGGTGTACAGTGTGAAGGGAATGTATAAAATGATCTGAAAATAAATACAGAAGAGAACATGTCTGCACATACCACAATAGCTGCTTGTACTTCAGAGCTTGCTGGGACACAATTAGAACATGTGTGCTCTCTACAAATATATAAATGTGCAAAAAGAAGCGAGTCTCAAGCACAGTCAGACCCTGCTGAGCGGGACTGCTGCAGGTATTCCCTTGTTTCTTCTTAACTTAGGAACCTGGAAGATTTGAATGTTGACTCGAGTTTTCAAAAGAAATGACACCAAGGAGAGAGAATCATTCTCAGAGGGGAAAAAGTAGGAACAACATGCAAGCTGGGAAGCCCCTCTGCAGGCCATCTGGGTAACAAAAGGGTTCAGAGACAGAGATCTGTCTGGAGCACCACTTAGGTCAAGGTTACCACAATTTTGAGGACCACAACCAAATAAGGGATAGGTAAGTTAGTGTTTTCACTTAACGGAATCCTAGAACTGTACACTTCTATAGTCTCATTTGATGAGATGAGAGAGAAGTCTAAGGATATATATTTTCAGGGGATTTTGTTGAAGGTGAAGTAACAAAAGTCAATTCTAGTATCTATGAGTTAAACTTTTAAAATTTTGGTTATAGAGACATCAGGACAGCTTTAATGAGCTTCAGGAAGGGGCCTGAATACAGACCCACCACAGGAGGCCTCCTCAGATCTCAGCACAGTCTTGGAGAACTCCCTGTCAGAACCTGAAATCAGACCCACCAAAGTGTGGCACTGTCCTCAGAGAGTTCCTGGGAGGGTCCTGGAAACAGAACTGCAACAACAGACATTCACAGGTTTCCATAAACCTCACAACAGGTCCAAAAAGCTGTCCCAGTGGTGGAAGCTTCTCAGAAAACTCATAAGCCCCAAAGGGACCCTGGAAGCAGTTCTCACCGAGGTAGGCCCCAGGAGACCAGATAAGACCAGAAACAGACCAACTACAAGCCCTCAGATAAGACCAGAAACAGACCTACTATAATGGGGCCCAAAGCCCCAGCAAACCCTGAACAAGATCTTGGAAGAATCCCAATCATGATAAATCCTAGCAAGCACCAAGTAGACTCTACCATGGGGAGAAGATGTGACAGGCCCTGACAGAGACAACTACAGAGCCTGAGACCCACATTTGCAGCTCTTTGAGCAATGAACCAGAAGGCTACTGATGGGACAGATAATCTCTCTGACAGGAGTAGAGACCAATGCAGACTTCAATAGAGTGGATACTGAGGAGAACTGGGATATACTGAATAAGAGGTGGGTGGAGAGAGTAACCTATTAACTATGGGCTAGAGGAGGGCAAAACTGGTGACAGGGTGGTCAACTTAGCAAGAGGAATAATGGATAAGGAAAGCAAAAGTGTTATGGAGGCATACTCTTTAGAAAGAGGGGCAAACCTTGTGTAGGAACAGGTGTGCACCGCATGGACTGGGGCCACAGTAAAGGGAACAGCAGAACAGACATTCTAATCTGCACTCCCCCTGCACACCCTCAGTGACTGGTACCTAATCTATGAATAATGAAAACAGGAACTGCTAAATCTATCTTTCTAAACCCCAAAGAGGAGGGATATTGGGGGTAACACAAACACATGAAAGTTCCGGCCCAACTCATTCACACAAATATCTGGATCCCTCCAAAATAAAGAAATGAAAAAGATAATTCATGCACATGGATTGAAAGAACTAACATTATTAAAATGTCCATCTTAGGGAAAATGCCCATATTATCAATCTTACCTAAAGTAATATATAGATTTAATGCATTCATATAAAAATTTCAATGGAATATTTGTTTAATATATGACAAACGACACTGAAACTTACTAAATAATCCAAAGCAATCTTGAAAAAAAATAAGATGAAGAATGAGGGTATCTGGCTCCCAGACCTCTAGCTATATTACAAGGCTATAGTAATCAAAATAGTATGGTATTAGCATAAGAATGGAAATGCAGACCAATGAATAGGACTGAGTGTCCAGAAATGAACCCACATTAACATGGATATATAATCTATGACAAATAAGTCAAGAATATACAACAGAGAAAGGAAACACTATTTTTTTTTCTTTTTTAACTAATGGTTTATTTTTACATCATTTTATGCCTTTTTTCCATCTCAGTTGTAATCCCTGTGAGCTTCCCATCACCAAATCACCGATGTGCCATCACCATAGTCCAGTTCACCTTCCTCCATCCCCCCCCCCATTTTTTATCCCAATCCCCATTCTACCTCCATAAAATGTCTCTGGTATATATATTTTTTTTTATTATCATCATCATCATTATCATCATCATCATCATCATCATCATTATCATCTCACCTGGTCTGTCATACTCCTGCTATCACTGAAACCATCTGGTATTTTTCCTTTACTTTCTGGCTTATTTCACTAAGCATTATCTTTTCCAGCTCCATCCATGTTGCTGCAAAAGACATGTTTTTTGTTTGTTTGTTTTGATTGCTGAGTAATATTCCATTGTATATATAGGTACCACATCTTTTTAATCCAGTCATCCACTTTTAGGCATTTGGGTTGTTTCCATGTCTTTCCAATTGCAAATAAAGCAGCAATAAACATGGGGGTGCAGGTGTCTTTTTGAATCAGTGTTTTTGTGTCTTTTGGATAGATACCTAGGAGTGGGATTGCTGGGTCATAAGGAAGCTCTATCTTTAGCTGTTTGAGAAACCTCCAAACAGTTTTCCATAGTGGTTGTACTAGTCTACATTCCTACCAGCAGTAGAGGAGAGTTCCTTGTTCTCCACATCCTTGCCAATATTTGTTGTTGCTAATTGTTTTAAGATGTGCCATTCTCACTGGGGTGAGGTGGTATCTCATTGTGGTTTTAATTTGCATCTCCCTTATTACAAGTGATGTTGAACATTTTTCCATATGCTTGTTGGCCATCTGCATTTCCTATTTAAAGAAGTGTATTTTTAGCTCTTCTGCCCATTTCTGATGGAGTTTTTTGTTTTATTTTTGTTGAGTTTCATCAGTTCTTTATATATCTTTGTGATCAATCCTTTATCACTAGTTCTGTGTGAGAATTTGTTTTCCAATCAGTGAAATGTCTGTTTGTTTTTTGTAATGTCTCTTTTACTATGCAGAAGTTCTTTACCTTGATGCAGTCCCATCTATTTATCCTTTCCTTCACTATCATTGCATTGGGTGCTCTATCTTCAAAGATGTTACTGGAGTATATGTAGTGTAGTGGGAAACACTATTTTTGTAAAGATTTATTTATTTTATGCATACAGAACTGGGATAAAGGCCATTGGTGTAGGGGTGGTGAGAGGATTCACCAGGGACAGAGTGGAGAGCAGAACAGACAGATCGTCAAAGTACACTCACTGCTGAGGGGAGCAGTGGGAAGGTCAGGAGAGGTTTGCCACACCATGTGGATCACTTCCCAGGCAGGGATTGAACTCATGCTGAAGTGGCTTTAGCTCCTTAGTGCTGTGCTTTAGCCCTCTGCACCACCAGGGAGGGCCCAGGAAACACTATTTAACAAATGGTGCTGGAAAACTGAAAAGCCATACACAGAAAAATAAAATTAAAATATATCATATAAAAATTAACTCATAGTGGTTTAAAGATAACTAAGACTAGAAAGCATGAAATTAATAGAAGAAAACAGCAAAACCCTCCATGATATTGAATTCAGTCATCTCTGAGGACTTGTCTCCATAGGCAAAGAAAACAAAAGGAAAAGGAATGCTACCAAATCAAACTAAAAAGTTTCTACATAGCAAAAGAACTACCATGAAAACAAAGAGTTCTGTTAAATGGAACAAGGTATTTGCACATCATATATTCAAGAAGGGGCTAATATCCAAGAACTACAAACAATTCATAGAACTTGACACAACAATCAAAAGGAGACAAACAGCTAAATAGACACTTCTTTAAAGAAGACACACAGATGGCCATAGGCACAGGGAAAAGTTCAGTTTCACTAATCATCAGGTAAACCCAAATCAAAACCATAAAATCAAAAGGAAAACTAAAAAGGTAGACCCAAAGAAGAATATGACCTTAGCCAATTCCAGTGACCTCAGTAGCTACAATTAAGGCTGGCTTCTCCTTCAACCTTTGGCAGAAAGAATCATTCCTTACTGCTATCCACAGAAGTGTCATTTTACTCAAGCATTATTTTCCAATGGGAAACGATGCAACTCATCAACCCTGACTCACATTCTTACTTTTTAGCCAAATAAAGATACTTCAATTCAATTGTTCATTATTTATCTTTCCCTTCTAAAGTATAAGCCTCTTTGAGGACATTAAGCTGACATGTTTGGTTCACGTCTTTATTCCATATTTATAATAAAGGGTATATTGTAAATATCAATATATCTCTGATGATTATATGAATAAAATGTGTGAACAGTTCTTTGAAAGCCCTGTATCAGAATCAGCTGTGATAAATGGCTAATTTAGTTTTATGTCTTCATCCTCACCCCCACTTACTGAACTGGAACCTCCAATGGATGGAGTGGAAGAACTGTATTCAGGACCTTCCCAAGTGCTGCTAACATATACTAAAGCTTAAGCATTTAGTATATGTTACTTCAGCATTTGCCAAAACAAAGGACGCCCACTTCCATACTATTCTACACGCCTTGCTCTGCTGGTTGCCCAAAGACAGCTCTTCTGTCCCCTTCATCTTATCCAGCCCCAGGGCTTCTTTGTCTTAGTCTGATAAAGCTTCCACAGTCATTCCTATGAGATCCTACATCACCCCCAGCAAGTCATTCTGTGCCCTCTGAATGAAATTTCATTCTTCTTTCCTTTGAGAATTATCTTGGCTAGAGAGTAAGTCTTTAACCAGCAGCTTTTTAAAGACCCTACAAGCTTTTTGAAAACTCATGAAATTCTGCCCTTTTTCCTTTACCCCTCCCTTGGGAAGAAGTTTAAAGGGACTGAAACTTTGTGGTGCAAAGGCCTCTGATCTCAGAGGTGAAAATACCCCCAAGCTATGTTTCTGTCCCCAATGGCTTTGTCTCTTAGAGACCAGACAGAACATCAGTTCATGAACCTCCAAGAATCTTTGTTTGAAAACTGATACGTGATAGCAAAGAATAGTGCAAAAGAGCTTGTTGAGTGAAAGAAGACTTAAAGGACTATTTTCACAGTATGCATTAGGCAAGAGATTAAGTAACAACGTAAGGAATGCTTTCCGTTGGTGTTCCGTTGGTGTTCTGTGGTACTTGCAGCTTCTATTCTTACCTGTGTGGATGGCTTTTGTTTAATTAAATTGAAATGGAACATAATGCTTTAATATGCATTTCTGCTACAAGATTATCTATGTGTAGACGAACCAAGGTGCTGCTCCCATGGATGTATGTATATAATATGTACACCTCCTAAGTTATACTATAACAGTTAAATTTATTTAAGAAAAGCAATGATGGTGCAAATATTCACATAATGGAATATGATTCTGTTATTAAAAAATAATTGGTTCAGGCCCTCCCTGGTGGCACAGCAGGTCAAAGCACAGCACTATGAAGCTACCACAGCCTCCGCAGCACAAGTTTGATGCCTGGGTAGGGAGCTGACCCACATGGAGTGGCAGACCTCTCCTGATCCGCCCGCTGCCCCCCTCAGCAGTGTATTTCAGTAGATCTGCCTGTTCTGTTCCCTGCTCTGTCTCTGGTGAATCCTCTCACCCCTACTACCACCCCCTGCACCTCTGGCTTGCACCCCAGTTCTTGTACACGAGTAAATAAATCTTTTTTAAAAATTGATTCAGGGCCCTCCCTGGTGGTGCAGCAGGTTAAAGCACAGCACTAAGAAGCTAAAAACTACTTCTGCATAAGTTTGATCCCTGCCCTGGAGGTGACCGCATGGCGCAGCAGACCTCTCCTGACCCGCCCACTGCTCCCCTCAGCAGTGTACTTTGATGATCTGCCTCTTCTGCCCCCACCCATTCTGTCCCTGGTGAATCCTGTCACCGCCTCTGCACCTCTGGCTTGTACCCAGTTCTGTATACATAATGAAATCTTTTTTTTAAAGATTTATTTATTTGTGCATACAGAACCGGGGTACAGGCCAGAGGCTCAGGGGTGGTGAGAGGCTTCACCAGAGACAGAGTGGGGAGCAGAACAGGCAGATCGACAAAGTACACTGCTGAGGGGAGCAGCGGGTGGGTCAGGAGAGGTCTGCCACACCATGTGGTCACCTCCGGGGCAGGCGGGAATCAAACTCATGCTAAAGTGGCTCTAGCTTCTCAGTGCAGTGCTTTAACCCGCTGCGCCACCAGGGAGGGCCCCATAATGAAATCTTTATAAAAAAAATTGATCAGCAGTCAAGTTAGTCCAGAACCTGAGTAAAGCATAGCCATGCCCATTTGCCACATACTATCTATTGCAGGTTTCACACTAGGATAGTAGAGTTCACTGTTGTGACTGATACCAGGTGATCTCAAATCCTAAAATATTTACTATATAACCCTGTTTAAAAAATTGTTGAATCTTATTTAAGAAGTATATACTCAATAGTATTGAAATGACTCAAATATGTAGATTACAACCATAAATATCAAGATATTATATGACCTTAAGTATCTAAAATGTACTGAGATATAAAATATACATAGGGAAAATGCTGATCTTAAATTTATTCTTTTGAACCTATAGTTCTGCAGAATATTTAAAAGTTCTCTGTGCAGAAAAAACATTTTATAGCCAAACAAGCTTGAAATCTTTGGGCTTAAAAGAAATTTAAAAAGTTTTCCGGACTCTGAACTCCAAAACTACTAATGGCTTTTCAGTCTCCAAAAGGGAAATATAAAACATTCTCCAAACCTAATTAAGCACCATAGTCCACAGAATAACACTTTAAAACTGTCCACTTCCTACTCCCTTAAACCTGGGACTATATTACCTTACCTAGCAAAAAAAAGACTTCCTAAGAGGTATATTTACATTTTCAGTTCTGAAAATAGCAAACTTGTTTTTAATTACACTCAGTGGATCCGATCTAACCACCTGAACCCTTGATAGCAGAAACTTTCTCTGGACTCCAACTCCTATTACTGACTTTGAAGCTGAAGGAGACTGTAAGTCAGGAAATGCAGGCAGCCTCTAAAAGCAGAGGGTGTCTTCTGGCTAACCACAGGCAAGAAAATGGAATCCACCATCCTATAATCACATGGAAATATATTCTTCCAAAATACAAATGAACTCAAAAACAGACTCACCAATTCCAGAGACTTCAGCTAAGAGCCCAGGCCCACCAGCACCCTGACTTCATCCTAAGGCCCTATGCAGAGTACCCAGCTTAACTCAGTGGACTAGTAAGTGGATGTCTTAAGCTATCAATTTGGGAACAATCTGTTATAGCAGCAATAGAAAACTAATAAACCAATCCTGTTTTGGAGGAACTTAACATATGAATAGTGCCCAATGTAACAGACTAATGAAATGCTATCATAGAGATTTGTATCAACATTTTTACATAGCTCATCCATTCAAGAGCTTTCAGGAGGTTTAAATTTTCTTTCTTTATACATTTGAATATTTTCTAAATTATCTATCATGTACAGTTATTATTTTCATAATGAAGAATCATAATTATGAAGGTTGTTTTAAATAGACATTTACTGTGGGAAACTTTGGGGACAGAATGCTATCATTTTATTTAATAAATAAATTTCAAGGTTAAAAAATAAAAAAAAACACTAGATAAAAGACTTATGATCTATAAATTGATAGCAATTTATGCACCTTACCTTAACTTCCACAGCAAACAAAATACAAATTAGTGAATTACATATATTTATAAATATTCACAAGTATACATAATTTGAATTATTGATAATTAAATTTGAGTATGGTAATAGTATTTCAGACATGTTTTCCTAATGAGTCTTAGAGATACAGGTGGAAATAATTATGAAAAAAATTAAATTGGCAAACTATTAAGGGCTACAGTAGATCCTGTGTACACCTCTCCAATGAATCCCCTTACCTCTCAGAACTATAAGTATTCATTTCCTCAGCTACTGAGAAGTTCATTACTGACAGCTCACCTCGCAGGTCTCCCCTTTCACTTCCCAATAGGTGTTAATCCCTAACAAACTTCCTGACTGCTAATATCTGTCTCAGAGGAAATCAAACAGCAATGACGTCAATGCTAACAACAAAGTCAAATTAATGGAGTCTGCATTTCTGGACCAAATACAAGGGGTTTTGTGTAAGATTTTCTTGTGTCTCCTTGCCAGTCTTAGCAGGAACAGGCATAACCAAAAGCAGAGCCTTGGAGCCAAGCTTCTCACTCACCAGGCTGGCAGCTGTCTCTCACATATACAGTGGGCTTCCAGGACACAGAAGCAGAGTGAGTGGGAGCTGGGCCAGCACTGGGTGCGTGAACCATAGGTTATATGTGCTCTAGGCACCATAGGCTTTCAGACAGGAGCTACAATTGGGAAAGGATACCCCAGGCTGCCAGCAAGCAAATGTCTTAATGCTGACAAACTAAAAACTGCCTCAAATGACCACCTGTATTTGCTATAAGTGTGGTTTCTTCATACACTCTGAAGCAAAGGTAGTTTGCTATTCAGATTACTTAGAATAATAACAGTTATTAGGAATAACTGAATTTGGAAAAGTGTCTTCATAATGCCATGTCGATCAATTAGCTGCCAGTATGTTAGGGCAGGTCCATGCACAAAAATAAAATGGTTTAAATTTCAATTTCCTAACTTCTTTTTCCTTTCCCTCTAAGTTTACAGTCAGAACTTTTGTCTCTCTCCCTGATCTCTTTCCAATCTTCTGTTCTAATTCAGGGATTACCAAAGTATAGACCACTGACCAAATGCAACCAGATGCTTGTCTTTTAATGGAATATCTTTAAATGGCTTCAATTTTGCCTTTTTGCCCAAAATATTTATAATCTGTGTCTCCAAAGAAACATTTGCTGACTTCTGGTTCAGCTCATAAAGCAGCATGATAGAATGAGCAAGGAAGTGTCCATATTTATTTGCAATAGATTTTTTTTTTTTTTCAGGATCCATACACAATTGAAGTCTGGATGTGGAATTACTTTCATCAAGATGGAATCTGGTCTTGGGCTGAGGCTCACAGAGTGTCCTCTTTCTGATCCAGGATGATGTTTCATCTTAGGATTCATGAACTCCTTATGGTTCTAGAGCTGATAGTAGCTTTTTACTCATACACTTGACAAAGTGTTAAGTGCTTAATTAAATATGGTCCAGGCCTTGTGAATATAACAGGCTGTCAGGATTTAAATGGATAAGATACATATGTCTAGGGCCTTCTGGATATTTAACTTGTGCAGATATCTAATATTATGTGATACTGCAAGGGTCAATTAACACTGTCAGCATTATCTGGGGACTTAGAAATGCAAATTCTTGGAGGGCACTTAGACTATTGAATCCAAAATCAAGGATATGGGTTCAGTCATTTGTGTTTTGTGCCATACCTCCAGGTTATTCTGATGCATGCTTCCAATTTGAGAACCACTGAGCCAAACCTACATGGTTTCTATAGGTATAGAAGTTTGATGAACCAGATTTTTGAAAAGTAATTAGCTCTTTACAATGACATGTTAAAAGGAACTATGGCCACTTTTCTACCCTATGTGACTACCTTTTATTATTAGAGTCATAGAGTTAGATAGTAAAAATAAACTGCAGAATGGATCTGTTGCCTCGCATTTACAAAACACTTATCTAGGCACTGAGGTGAATACTAAGGAAATAAGGGCTAATTAGTGCCTTGTTGTCTCTAGTAAAAAAAGAAAATGAGTGGGTAGCTTCAGCAGGGATATACAAGAGACCAGCAAACTTTTTCTACAAAAGGCTGTATAATAAAAATTTCAGAATTTTTGGGTCCTATGTCTTTGTCAAGGCTATTCAACTCTTCCTTTGTAACACAAAAAGCAGCATATCTTAGGATGATAATTATTTCAATGGGCATGTCTTTGTTTTAATAAAACTTTATTTTCAAAACCAGAGACCTGTCCATGGCTCTAGTTTGCTGATGCTTATTCTATGCCATATACACATAATGCCATGATCTACCTTGCACAGTTTCATAATATATTGCATACTATTCATACTTTTTGTACAATTCTTCCTGTTTTGCAATATCTGATCACCTAGCTTTGCCTTCCAAAATTGTTAATATTTTACTTCAACCTTCAAGTTACAGTCTTATTCCAATAACAAAAATTGTTAAATTGTTGGAGTTAATATTATTTAAAAGATTAATATTATTTAATATTATTTAAAAGATTAATATTATTTAATATTATTTTAAAGATTTAAGGCTTAAATAGGCAAACAGATTGTTGAAGTTCATACAACTAATACATTTTAGAGACAAAGTTCAATTTTTTTTTTCTAACACCAGAGTTCAAAGCATTAGTTCTAGGTACTTCCTCCCATTATTTAAATAGCCAGTATGTGTTTAGTATGTAACCACAAGTTGGTCTTATGATGTAAAAAACAATATTCATACCTGATTGGCAATTTCTTATCTTGATTCTACTCTACTACTGAATCACTTGTTTTAAGACAAGTAAACTCCTTAAGTTTCAAGATAATCACACTGATGTTTTAAGTGTGTCATAATGTAAAACCTTAAATACAATAACTGTCAAGTAATCCCAGAATAGTTAACATTCTTTTTAAAAAAAAATATTTATTTATTTATGAATACAAAAATGGGATATAAGCCAGAGGTATAGGGGCAGTGAGATGATTCACCAGAGACAGAGTGGGGAGCAGAACAGGCAGATTGATGAAGTACACTGCTGAGGGAAGCAGCAGGTGGGTCAGGAGAGTGGTCAGGAGAGTTCTGCCATGCCATGTGGATCACCTCCATGGCAGGGGATCAAACTCACACTGAGGCAGCTGCGGCCAGCTTGCAGTGCTACATCCTCACCCACTGCGCCAGCAGGAGGGCCCATTCATTAACAGTTCAGTCACTAATATAATATCAGCAACATAGGTTTGTTGTCATTTATTCAGGTTCTAATTCACTATGTGACTATTTGTAGCAATTTTTCCTCCTTAGACATTAATGTTTCCTTTTGAAAGTAAGGGTCTTAGACTATATAGTATCAAGAAGGCTATCTTTGAACTGAAAATTATAATTATTTAACAATATGACTTCCTTCCTCCAAGTTCTCCACTTTCATAAAGATGATCCATGTGTTTTCCATGGTACAGAATGCACACTTCTTCTGCTGATACATATGTTAAACCAAATGTCCGACTTTGTAGAATTTACAACTCTCAAAACTAATAAAGAGTAATTGCAAAACATGGAGAAATAAATCAAAGAATTCACAAAGTCAGAGGTAATAAAATTTCAGGGAATCTACCTGTGATATTCTGGATATGAAAAGGGAAAGTGAATATTAATAAAAATAAGACATGTCAAATCTGAGAATGTGTGCAGATCTGTACAGATGGGAACATTAGGAAGCAAGCACCCATGTGCATGTTTTCAGGTCAGATGGGGAGCCACTGAAAATTGATTAGAAAGCACCAAAGCCTGACTGAGAGGCATTTGAAAGAGAAAAATTTAAACAGCCATAGTGGGGGAAAATTCCTTGTCATGATTATATTTCCCTCGTGGGAGATGGCTCAAAATGTGGATCATTTAGAAAACAAGAGGAGTTAGACCAAAAAAAGAGAAACATCACTTAAGACAAATACATCAATAAAGAAAGGAGTTCCAGACTTTCCTAAGGACTCATCAATTTAACCAATGCCTGATTCTAATGAATTTCCCTTTTTTTTGCCAATCATAATGAAATGGGAAAAAAAATTCTATCAAGCTGCATTTATATAATTTAGAGAAAAATACTATTTTCTTAGGTTATGTTCTTCCTTTTCATACAGTTGTAAGATCTTTTCTTTTGGATAAAACGTTGAGAATAACTGATAGTTGGCTTGACTTCTCTTATTTCACATAGCAAGAAAGATATAAGTATAGCTTGTGAACTTTCTATCAGTTCCATGAAAAAGTTTGAAATTATTTTAGTTCATAAAATCCAAAAGGCTGTGAAGTCAGGCTCACTGTGTAACACTTGGTGCTATCACTTTGTGAAGCCTCATAATATCTTTATTTTGATGATTACATCTGATACTTATAGCTGCCTCCCAAATCCTGTAATACATGCATTGCCAGTCACAGTTTATAAATAAGGATGCTGAAGTTCCTAGAAGTCCAAAATCAAACAACTATTAAAGTATAAGTTATCAGGGAATTGCAAATTAAAAATACATACAACTACACACCTATTAGAATGATCAAAATCTGGAACACTAGAAAAATCACATGTTGATAAGGATGAGGAACAATAGGTACTCATTCATTGCTGGTGAGAATGCAAATGATATTTCCATTTGGAAGGGAGTTTGACTGGTCTTACAAAACTGAATGTATTCTTACCACATGATCCAGCAACTGCATTTGTTAGCACTTTCCAAAAGAGTGAAAGGGAAAAAAAAAAAGCACCTGCACAAGGATCTCTCTAGGAATTTTACTTATAATTGCCAAAATCTGTTAGTGCCAAATTGTTCTTCATTAGTTGAATGGATAAATAAATTGTGGAACATCCAAACAATGGAATATTTGTCAGCATTAAAAAGAAATGAGTTACCAATCAAGAAATGACTTGGAGAAACACTACATGCACATTACTAAGTGAATGGAGTTAAATTTTAAAAATAGCACATACTATAGGAAACCAATTATTTGATATTCTGAAAAGTGCTAAACTATATAGACAGTAAAAATATCGGTAGCTGCCAGGTTGTGGTGCAGTGGGAAGGATGATAAATTGAGGGAACATGGAGGATTTGAGAGCACTGACTGAAAGTTGTTTATTATATTGATTCATACACATCATTACACATGTCTAAACCTATAGAATATGTAGCACAAAAGGTGAATTCTATATGTAAAGGATGGAGTTGGATGATTATGATAAATGAATATTGGTTCAACAGTAACAAATGGTAGGGTTTATTGATAATGAGATCATGAAAAATAAGGTATTCTTTTTTTTTTTAAATGGTTGTTCTTAATGGCTGAAACCTTTCTCATAAGAAATGCAGCCTCTAAAAAAAAGTACAAAATGATGTAAAAATAAACTTTTGTAAAATAAAATAATAATAATAATAATAAATCAATAGTTAAAAGCAAAAAAAGAAATGCAGCCTCTGATATCTGATCACAAATTACAGAAATCTCAGTATCAAGCTACTGAGAAATGGCAAGATTCAAAGTAACACAAGTGACAATCAACAAATAATACCCTCATCCTCACTAACTTCCACAAGTCAAATGTAAACATATCTCCCAGACAGCAAAGAAATTATGAGTGGTTGCAAACGTATCTTAATGGAGCTCAGTGTATCAGAATGCTCCAGGGCATTTTGTATATGCTCCACTTTGGAAGGGTTGGAAAAACAGTTGGCAGCATTAGGGGCGTTTCATTTTAATCTGGGGTGGGGGGGGCATTTGAGATCTGCAATTAAAAAGAGGTTTGGCTGTAATAAACTCATCTAAATACAATTTAAATTCATGTGACGAAATTAACAGTCACATTTGCCAGGGGGGATATGGCAAGAACAGAAATGGGAGTTCACGGGGACAGGGGGGTGCCCGTTTGTTGATACTGCTACATGATTTAGGAATTAAAAGGGCAGGACAAGTCTCCATGGAAAATTTTACAGAAAGAGTAGAGACTTTACTTAGTAATATCTTTCAAGTGATCCCCTTAAGAATCCTTGAAACTGGCCCTCCGTGGTGGCGCAGCGGGTTAAAGCACAGCACTGAGAATCTAAAACTGCTTCCGCAGTTTGATTCCCGCCTGCCCCGCAGGTGACCGCAGGTGACCACATGGCGTGGCAGACCTCTCCTGACCCGGCGTGGCAGACCTCTCCTGACCCGCCCGCTGCTCCCCTCAGCAGTGTACTTCATCGATCTGCCTGTTCTGCTCCCCACTCTGTCTCTGGTGAAGCCTCTCGCTGCCCCTGAGCCTCTGGCCTGTACCCCAGTTCTGTATGCACAAATAAATAAATCTTAAAAAAAAAAAAAAAGGAATCCTTGAAACTGAGAGCTTATGTGCAACTACAACCTAATGATGGGTGGAGTGTTGAAGGAAAATAATACTTCACATTTAATTCTTAAATAACAATATGAGAGGGAACTCGGAGTGGTAGGAAATATGTGGAGCATGTAATACTAAAGGAAACCCTTCCATTCTATTCCGTCAGAGGAGAAAACTCAAAATTCTCACAGATTGGGATTTTAAATTTTGGAATACGTTTATAAATGCCTGGACTTAGCCAGTCATCCTAGATCTGCAAAACTAATATTTGTCCATCCAGTGATTTTCCAGAAAGCCTATGCTCTTGCGGGGCTTACTGCGATATTCTTTCTGAAAAATCATTCAAACACAAAAAAAGAGGGACGATGATCAAACATGAATGATTTCCTCCCATATGGGGCAATTAAAGGGAAAATAAAGTTAAATTTCACTTTCCTGAGATGAACTCCTACTATGGTTCAATGCTTTAAATTTTCAATTATTCAATAAACAAAAAGGAAGGAATGACAGTTTGAAATATCAAAATGTATTTTGTTTTTAAGGAGGGAGGAAGTTGGTGCCCCCCCCACAGCCCCTCTGCTATGAAAATAGGATCAAGCCTGAGGCAAAATGCCTCAATAAAGTGAAAAATATGACATAAGATAAGATCTTTCCCAGAGAGAAAGTGGGAAGTCCTTGCAAAGCTGACAAAAGAGTGTTTCCGAGATAAGAAAAAGGTTAATAATCCAGACCCTTGAACATACCTCTTTGTAGTGGGACAACCAGGTGCACAGCCTATAATGGGCCCGAGGCTCCGCAGGTGGCAACAAAGAAGCCTCCAAGAACCCGGTAAATCTTCAGGCTCTTCCTCTGGGTTCTCTCTGGCGTTCTCTCCTGGTCTTGCCTCTTCTATAATCACACCGCTACTCCTAGCGCAGCCGTTTCCCGGTAACCTTCCTATATCCTGGCATGCAGACCTGGGTGTGCACACCGCTCATGCGCACACTCCCGCACATGCGCGCACACGCTCATGCGCTAGGTGTACACAATCAGGCACACGTGTCCCAAGCATGAGCTCTGGCTCCCAAGCGCCCTCTGAGCCATCACAGAAAGGCCGCAGGTGATAACCACAGAAGTCAGCCAGTAAAAAAGTGATCAACTTACCCTACACTAGTACCAATTAGGTACCCTACACTAAATACCAATTTAGGGCAACAAAATGCCAGGTGAAACAAATTGGATAGAGACAAACCAGCATTAAAGACTTTAACTCCAAATATCACAATGATATAGGAGCTCCCTAAAAGACTTCACTACAGGGAAAAAAAGGACTAGAGAAATGGAAGAGCAAGAATCTAGAACACTACCAAAAGAATAATACAAGCCACGTAAGAATCAAACATCTCCAGTAACCACAGGTAAAATTAGTTTAAATAATATAACTTATTTAACCAAGTAGGCTAATATATCATTTTCTATGATATACATTTAACATATGTCAATATAAAAGTATCAGATAACATATCTTTGAAATTCAATGCACATTTCACTGGATTTTATTTACAATATATCTGAATTCAGATTAGCTGCTTTTCGATTCTCAAAAACCATTTTGAAGAGCACAGATAAAGAATAAATTGAGTTTTAGTTCTGGATGTTTTAAACTAGATGAAACCAAAAAACCTTGACTGGACACTTCTGCTTGCTTATGTTTCTGCTCCAAATCCAGAACAATGGTTAGAAAGAAATTTTAAAAATTACTAGGTTATTTCATTTGTTTATTGGCTGCACTGAGGTGTCACATAGAAAATCCTATCCTACCACAAAAAGTCTGTGGACCATCTGCCATGTGGAAGGGACTGGATGACACTGAAGGAATGCAAACTTCAATAAGATCTAAATAGTTCATGATATTCAGGATGAGGCTATAATAAAAAAGTAAATAAAGGTAACATAATATAAATAGAGACAAAATGGAACAGTGTAGGAATCCAGTAAAGGCAGTAATTAATTCCTCTGGATTTAGGTTGTAAGTTTCATGAAGGCTGGACTTCTATCTTGCATACTTTCCACTTTTTCAACAATACTTGACATAGGTTTAATGAAATTTTAATGACTGAGTGAGTCATTGTTGGTTAGAACCAGGTGAAGAAGTCTCATATTTGACATATTCTAACTGATTTTAACTGAACTTCATCCAGAAAGTCAGAACACTTGAAACTGAAATGGTCCTGGATGGTGAATGGAGATGATATGGCATGGGTGTAGGAGGGGACAAAATGTGAGATGGAAAGGTAGGTTTGGATCAGATGGCAAACAATGGCAAAGAATTTTAGTGAATTATTTGAAGGATTAGTCTATTGTAAGCACCTACTGATAGCACTATAGTGTGGTAAAAATTCCTACAATGCTAAAGCAGGCTTTTGCAGTATATTGATCCCCTGCTTTTAGAGCTTTCCAAAAGCAATCAAACATCAGACAGCCAAATGGCAGTAAGCAATGGTCTACATTATTTAGAGTCTACTGTACTTTGCAGTTAACTTTTTTCCCCCTCCCAAATAAAGTTACTGAGTGAACAACAAAAGCAGAGAATAAAATGAAAATCTGCTGGGTTGCATTTCACCCCAAAACAATAGGATACAATTTTTTAAGTGGGGAGTGGAGTGGCAATCTTTACTCACTATTATCATCAAGTCTTCCTTCAAGGAATTTTTATCAAATGAAATAATATCAAACACACCATCAAGCTCATGATATTAATGTATAAATCTCAAGAATACATCTGGAAATGTTTGTGCTATAAAAGAATGAAATGTTCCTGACTAATATGGTACTTTATAAATTCAATGTGCATATAGCAATAGCAAGTTTAGAGAGTGGTAATAAACAAAACAAAGGAAGTGGAGGAGGATAGTTTATGAAGCTTATAAAGGCATTTATTCCTGCATTTGGGTAATTGGAAATTTGATTATGGCCAACACAATTTGGACCCATGTTAAAACAGAAATGGTGCTACAAGGTGGTTAATAGAAAGAACTTTAGTATCAGATAAGCTAGGATTGCAGGAAATTCTCTCTTCCTTGCTAGAAAGGGACTACTGATCTCTGATTCTCAGATTTTCCACCTATAAAACCAAATGGTAAAAATAGTACCTAAAACTGAGGGTTGTCACAGTGAGACATTAAAGTGCCTGACACATGATAAGAGATCATTCAATGATAGCTATTGTTTTATTTCCCATTCATTAATTATTGAGCAGCTATTGTGTTATATATTTTTTTTAAGATTTATTTATTTATTCGTACAGAACTGGGGTACAGGCCAGAGATGCGGAGGGTGAGAGGATTCACCAAAGACAGAGTGGAGTACAGAACAGGCAGATCGATGAAGTACACTGCTGAGGGGAGCAGCGGGGGGGGTCAGGAGAGGTCTGCCTCGCCATGTGGATCTCCTCCGGGGCAGGCGGAAATCGAACTCTCAGCGGAAGTGGTTTAAGCTTTTTTGTGCTGTGCCAAAGAACCCACTGCGCCACCAGGGAGGGCCCTCTCCTTTGCTTTTTTAACATACATTTTTAAGCTTATAAATGCTGTGCCTTTTAATTTTCTATCACCTTCTCTATCTAATTTTCCAATGTTTAGTCCACAGGTAACATAGGTAAAACTGAAGTTCACAAGCAAGCTTTGTGTGGTTTGCTGGGTTTTGTTTCTGTATTTAAGTTGAAATTCTAATCCTCTAAAAGAGAAAAATGTACTCTCCAGTATCCCACAGACCTCATCATTTCTTGGTTCTCCTACACCCAATCCAATTTGCCTGTTTACATTACCTTCCAGATCCTTCCAGGCAATGAGTTTCAACCTCTGCCTCTAACTACCAATCAAATAGGCAATAAGCACAGAGTAATCACCTACTTGAATGGAAAGAAATACAGAGGAAAAATAAAAGATTCGTATCTCAAAATACTACCTTAATCACATGTAAAAAGAAAAAAGCAAAAGGGTTGCAGCTAAGATATAGACATATTGTCCAGAGCCCTGACATCCAGCCTTCCAAGTTTAAAAACCACAAGACTGTTGAAGAAATACAATTCTTACAATAACATTCTAGTCTTCTCATCAGGAGATAACCATCTTCTTCTGCAGTTCTATATCCTTTTCAGATGCAACAATTAAACTGAATAACTGACTATCATGACTACCAGGATAAATGTCACTGGATGAAGTCCTGCCTGTGGAACCAGAAACCCATTATTCTAGGCCCTCTCTGGCTATTCCTAAAAACTCAGCTGTAACTAGGTTATCTAGAGAAATGGAATCAAATACAAATATTTTGTTACAATAGGGAAATAACTGACATGGTTCTAGAAGCTGAGAAGTTCAATATCTGCAGTTGAACACCTAGACACTCCAGAGAGCTGATGGTATATTTTTAGTGGCCTAAGAATCATGAGAGCCAAAGGTATAAGTTCTAATACAAAGGAAAGCTTCCCTGGTGGCACAGAGGTTAAGCGGAAGCACTATGAAACTATCTGCAACCACTGCAGCATAAGATCCATCCCTGGCCAGGGAGATGACCCACATGGCACAACAGACTTCTGTCTCACTCGCTGCTCCCCTCAGCAGTGTATTTCAGTCAACCACCAATTCTGCTCCCCACTCTGTCAAACAGGCTCATTGCCTGTTTGATTGATAGGGGCAGAGGTTGAATCATCTCATCTCTCACAACTCTGGCCTGCATTCCAGCTCTTTTATGCATAAATATATATATATATTTAAGTTCTTGGGTATGGCAGCTCAAAGACCACCAGGCAATCCATGTTAATTAGTATTTTGTTTGACTTAGGCCTCAAAGATTTGGATGAAAGCCACCCCAGTTTGGGAGGTAACCAGCTTTATACAACCTACCAATTCAAATATCAATCTTATCCAGAAAAACTCTGACAGACACCCCAAGAAATAATATTTAACCAAATACTATTTAATTTAACCGAAATTTACCTTCTGTGGTATACATACAAATTCTCAACATACCAAAACCCAGTCAACATGACACAATAAAAACAAATTTAACACAAATTAAACCTTGCTATTTTTTTTCTCTTCTGTCCTGACCTTACTAATTCTTTGACTTCACCTCATCCCACATCAACTCCAGGTCCATGAGGGAAGCATGCACCTCTTCTCTTAATTGGAACAAGGTTTACCTGTTCCTGGAAGCAAATGGTGTGTTTTAACCATTATTATTTCCCTATTGACAAAGGGAATGTAATTGAAAATACAATTATTTCCAAAAATGAATTTCATAGAAGACCAGTCTCATACATACTCCACGTGGAAAGTGAAAAATATCTTGCCAATTTAGTGTTCTTCCCATATTTTAGTTTTCTATACTATATAAAACGTTACTACAATATAACTATAAAATGTCCACTGGACTCAATTAAAATGACAACAAAAACAAAACTAAACAAAGGAGAGTCTATCAAGCTAAAAAGCCATGCAGAGAAAGAAATCATCAAAATGAAAAGACAGCCTACTGAATGAAATCATATATTTGCAAATCAAAGATATGATTAGGGGTTAATATCTAATATATACAAAGCACTTATAAAAATCAACAATATAAAAACAAACCAATTAAAAAATGGGCAGAGGATATGAATAGGCAATGCTCCAAAAAAGACATACAAATGATAAACCATATGAAAATTGTTCATCACCTTTTATTATTAGGGAAAAGTATCTCAAAACAACAATTAACTTATTTCACACCTGTGAGAATCGCTGTTATCAGAAAGAAAAGAAATAACACACATGTTGGAGAGGATGTAGAGACTATTACAGGGCAGGGAAAGGAGCACTCCAGGACCCCCAGAGCTGCCTGTTTTAAATAAGTCTTGCCATCCAATGCATCAAGACAAAACATAGAAGATTTTTAATTGAAAGAATTAATGTGCAATACAGAAAAGATAAAGAATATAATTTCTAAATCAGACACCCAAAAGTGATTTTTACTCCTTGTGGGTAAAAATTTACCCAAAAGGGAGTGGCCCAAAGCAAGGCCTGAAAGCCTGCCACAAGACTAAAGAACCTCCTGGTGGGGAGCCCATAGAAAAGGGTCAGAAATAGCCAAACAAGTCTGGGAGGAAAAGAGCAAAAATCAAAATCAAGATAAAACTTGCCAAAGTCAACCTCTCCACGGGTCTCTCACCCACATCTGTTTCAACCAGTCCAGGGCCAAGAAACAAGAGCTGTTGCTTCACATGTCTCTCTGTTCCATATGTCTCCCTCAGGTCTCCTTCTGCCCTCCATCCTGCTTCCTTTCTCCTTAGTCTCCTCCCCGATTCTTCTCCCTGCTCAGCTCTACCTTCTCTTGGATTGGACAGGAAACCTGGAATCTCCCCTTTACTTGCAGATCACCCTGTTAGAAGACAAGTATCCTTATAACCTGTTAGTGGGGATGAAGTTAGTATAGTCATTATGGAAAGCAGTATGGAGATTATTTTTAAAAAGATAGAAATTCCACTTTATCCAGGTATTAATTTATGGGCACCTACCCAACCCCAGAATATAAACACACTAATTTGAAGAGCTAATGTACAATAGCCAAGACTTGGAAACAATCAAAGTGTCCTTCAACAGATAAATGAATAAAGAAGATGTGATATATATACACAAAGAGAATACTATCCAATTATATACAAAGATAGAGTCATGCCATTTGTAGCAACATGGAAAACCTTAGTGGGTACTAGGCTAAGTGAAATAAATCAGACAGAAAAAGCGAACACCATATGATTTCACTCACGTGGCATAGAAAGAAACAAAACAAGTGCATGAACTAAATAAAACAAACAAAAATGTTAGACTATAAGACTAAGTGGTTACGTTAAGGAAAGGGAGGAGATGGGTGGGTAAACAAAGCAAAATAAGTCAATTGCACGGTAAAGGATGAAATCAGACTTTTAGTGGTGAACTTAACAGACCTTAGTTTATGATGACATACACCATGATGCTGGCTGAATTGTGTTCTTTTCTGGAACTCAAGTCCTCTTCCACATTTGTGTGTTGTTGGCAGAATTCATTCCCTATGACAATTGAACTAAGCAAATACAGACAGGCCCTCTGTGTACGTTGGCAGTCACACATGACTGCTTATTTTTCAAGGTCGGAGATGACTCCAGTCCATTTTTAAAGGTTCTTACTTAACTAAATTAGTCCAGAATTCAAATCCACCCCGCCGCTTGTCCATTGCTTCAGCTTAGGTAAGTTCCCTGACAGCTTAGAGCCTTGTAATGGCTGTGGAATATCAATACTGCTTCTTATGGCTGTTACAACAATGCAATGAATATATGTAACATCCTGGCACATTAGAAATCCAATGAGGTAAAACTAGCGTATGGGCTCCCACCCTTGTCTTTTCTGTAAACAGTTACAAAAATGATGCTCAATTGGTGCTGGAGTGTATAAGCTTTCAGATACCAGAGTTAAGTTTCATAACATCCTTAAATAAAAGTTAAAATTTAAGAGGAAGTATCTTTATTTATTTACCTTGATCATTCATTTATATTTTAAACAATAATTCCTCAATACTCTCAGAGGACCATAAATCCAGAAATAAAACATAAGTACATGTGTGCAGTTTCTGTGCTTTTCTTAGCCACCAGAATAACAAAATACAATTTGTTGATACTAAGTTCAGTAGGTCAAAGTCAGTTGCGATGTCAAAAGAATGTTAACTAGCACTCCTATTTAAAAACATTATGTGGTCTTCAAGCACATAATATAAATCATAATATATTTAATGCTTTGGAACAAGTACCAAGTTTTACAAACAAAATATTTGACATTTAAGCAGGGTAGAGTCTATAAGGCAAGTGTAAATAGGACAGATTATATGGGTACAAAATTACAAATTTGGGGGTAATATTGAAATGTTAAAATAACTGTGTGCCCTTCAGTAAAGTATTTTTATAAAGTCCTAGTGTAGTTATCTGTAAAATGATTATAATGGTACTAGCTTTATAGAATTATTACAAATTTTAAAAAGGTCACGTTTAGTATCACAAGTATTCCACTAAGAATGACTATTTCATAAATGTAGACAATGATATGATCTCAACTGTTATGTTGTGCTTTAAAATTCTTGAATTAAAAGTTGGTTTTGAATTCTGAAAAACTCAGAAAACTTTAGATTTAAGTTCATGTTGAACCTCTTACTAAAAGGAAAAGAAAAGCACCATGCTGTTATTATTCGATGTCACTAGCCATTCACTGAGGAGGAAAAAGTTCAGAGAATATATTACTCATAAACAAAATCCTTTCTAAAAGGAACCTTTTGCAATGTATCCCATGAGGCATCTGTAGGTCTTCGGGGACACAAAACAATTTATTGAAACTTCTGTGCAAACTGAAAATCATATTTCGAGCATTGCATTAACAATCTACAGATCATTTATTCATGCTCTTCACTGAAGGAATTTCAGAGATCACTTTTATTATGCAATGCTCCTTCAGTGATTAAAATCCCTTCTCTCTGGTATATAGATAGAAAAAAGAATAAAAGCAAGTGAATAAGAAATGTAACCTGTGCTAATAGATAAATTGGAAACATCTAAGAACAAGAAAAATAGTGTGTGTGCATGTTATCATATTAAAAAATATATTTGGATCTCCTTGAGTTTCTTTCCTCAATAACAAGGCAACAGAATGAGAATGTTCACTTATAACAATTTCATCAGCACACCATCAGTGAGGCTGACATAAATGGTAGTCAGAAATCTGAATAGGATATAATTTTGCTATCATTTCTGCAAACAAATCTAGGAAAGCTTTAAACAGTATGTCAAGGCTTCAGAAAAATGATAACAAATAAAAGAAAATCTTTGTGATTTATCACCTACTGGACCCCTCAGCAGTATACCTCGACAATCTGACTTTTCTGCCTCCCACTCTGTCCCTGGTGAATCCTCTCACTACCCTTGTACCTCTAGCCTGTACCCCAGTATTGTATGCATAAATAAATAAATATTAAAAAAAAAGAAAAACTGTAACTGATCTACCCCTTGGTTTCATAGATAACTCTCATTACTTGAAAAGACTATTAAAATATAGGCATAATTTTCCAAGCTATATTCTTAGAACTTTTTCCATCTGAAAATTTAGTCTGCCATGGTTAGAGTTTATATTATTTATTGAGTGAATTTAGAACTTTGAGCTTGGATATCCAGATTTTTTAAAAGACTTGGCTTGGTTGATGCTCTCAAGCTATTTATAAGTGAACTGGGGGAGATTGGACATATACAAGTAAAAATGTAATAAGATGTAAGATTTTGTCATTGAGAATTCTGCTGAAATTACTAATGCTTTTATCTAATATTTCATTCTTTATTCTGAAATTTCAAAGCATCTGAATAGGATACATGCTTAGTGCTCATTTCTTAAAGTATCTGTTATGAAGCTCAATAGTGAAATGGACATATGATTAGTAGATTAAAAATGGCTAAAAATCAGATACTTGTTAGGAAACATTCCATTGATTATTCTGTTTTTATTTTAATAAGGAAGAGAGAAGGCAAAAGTTACTTCCCAGCTGTGACAAGAAGGTATTAAAGTCCCTCCCTGGTGGTGCAGCGGGTTAAAGCACAGCACTAAGAGGCTTAAGCCACTTCTGCATGAGTTCGATCCTGCCCCAGAGGAGATCCACATTGTGTGGCAGACCTCTCCTGACCCTCCCGCTGCTCCCCGCAGCAGTGTATTTTGTCGATATGCCTGTTCTGCTCCCCACTCTGTCCCTGGTGAAACCTCTCACCCTCCGCATCTCTGATCTGTACCCCAGTTCAGTATGAGTAAATAAATAAATCTTAATCTTAAAAAAAAAAAGGTATTAAAGCTGAAATAGGGCTTTTAAGAGTATAAAATTTGAAAACCTCTTCTGTATGTTTAAATTTTACTATTAGAATGAACAACAATCTATTTGTGAGCATCTGATTTGTGTTCTTCAAAAGATAGGGAGAGTAGAAAAGAGCATGTACTTGGTTAAGGGGAAACCTTAGGTCTAACTCCACTGCTTATGGCCTGAATAATCAAGTAACTTCATTTATCTCTCTGATTCTAAATTCTTCTTTAAAATGAGCCTAAGCTCTATCTCACATTACTGTGGAAAGAACACAGCATATAAATGTAATATGATTTATAAAAGTGTTAGAGCCCATCATCAAGTGAGTGGACAAAAAAATCTTGATAATATGTCTTTAAAATTGAATGGTACTCAGCAATAAAAAGGAATAAACTACAAAACACAGATCAATCTCAAATAACTATGTCAGACCAGGGGAAAAAAAATACACATTGTGAGTTTCCATTTATATATAATTCTAGGAAATAGAAAATAATCGCTAGTGACTGAAAACACATGAGAGGTTGCTCAAGGATGGGAGTGACGGTCAAAGGGAGTGAGGGAATTTTCTGGGGTTCATTATCTTGATTAATGTGATGGTTTTATGGCTGTAGATATATATCAAAGTTTATAAAATTTAAACTTTGAATTTGTGCCATGCAGTGCAGGCTAATTATAACTCAACGAAGCTGTTAAGAAAACAGTGTTAGTGACATAATAGATTGTGAGTAAAAACATGGGTTTTCTCTGATGTATGTTTATCTGACATTGACTTAAATTGCTTTGAGTTAAATTTGGTGAGTGCAAATCAGTTGAAGCCATATAGAAAGGGTATTCACTTTTTTGTCTGCCCTTAACTGCTTCAGTAACAAAATCTCTGAGTAAACTCTTCAACCTTTGGCTCAAAATCATGGTTCTGGTTGGGGTTACCAATTACAGAAACCCAACTCTCTGGCTTCTCAGGGACAGGTGTACAGAAGACACCAGTGATGTGTTCCCAGCCTCTCTAGTCTTTTTTACAAAATGCTGACACCTACAAGCTTCTTCAGAGGATTGATTTTGGTGGACTAGTGCTGACTCACCTCCAGAGAGCCAAATACTGGAAGTACCCACGTGATTATTTCCCTCTAGGACACCCTTTAGCCAATAAATGTTAGACAGATCAAAAGCCCAGTCCACTTGCTTGGAGCTAGGGATGAACTCTTACATGCAGTTCATACTCAAAAGCTCCCTACGGAATAAGACAAAGGCTAGCGCTTCATCTGAAAGTGCAGCTTGGATTCCCCTGTTTCCCCCCATTTCCTTTTCCCCATTCTCTTATCATTTCTAAGAACATTTCTTTCAGAAGGCACTCATTTTGAACTCGACTTAAAACAACACAGTAGACTCTGGATACAGAGACTTGTCCAGGAATGAAACTACGATCCCGATTGGCCTCATCATATCTTTTGAACTTGAACAACAGGATGAGGCTTTCCTCCTTATAATCAAGAGGAGATGACCCCCAGGACCTCCAATACCCAAGTTCTCATCTTGTACAACCTTTATATTTTCTTGAACATTTGTTGACGTGACATTGGTTTATAACATTATTTAGGTTTCAGGTACATAGCACGATAGTGTGGCAGTTGTATATGCTACATTATGTTCCCCGCCAAAAGGCTACTTTCCATCCATTACCATGTAACTTGATCTCTTTGATCTGACCAGCTCATCCTCCTTCTCCCTTCCCCATCTTCCCTATTCATAGCCACCATTTGTGTTCATAAACTCCTATGAATTTAGGAGATTTTTTCTTTAAAGTTTCAGGTATACAGCTTTATGGTTCAACATCGGTATATCCTATATCATGATCGCCATTGAAAGTCTAGTTTTCATCACCCCTTTCATCATTTGATCCTCTTTACCTGTTGCTGAAAGAAGAAAGCCAAAATGGACACAATTGGAACAGATACCACTGAATAAGAAAAAGTCCTCCTGATGTTTAGATCCATAATGCTAGTGATTATGAACAACAGGGACCCCTTTCTTCTGAGGGTGTTCTCTCTCATGTAATACCCTGAATTTGACTTCAGCCTCTGTCACTTGCAACAGAAGTCCTGACTAAAACCTCTGCTAAGTGCCTCCCAAATGCCATAGGGATTAAATCTGAATGCTACTACACATTGCTAAAGACTGAGTTTCATCTCCAGCCAGGAAGCTGACCCATACATGGAACAACAGACCTCTGCTATCTTGTCCACTGCTCCACTCACCAGTATTTCTTTTCTTTCTTTCTTTCTTTTTATAACAGTTTATTTTTACATCATTTTGCACAATTTTTTTTTCTTTATCAATTGTAATCCCCGCGGGTTTCCCATACCAAGTCACCCGTGTGCCATCACCATAGTTCCGTGCACTTCCCCCCGTTTTTGATCCCATTCCCCACTCCACCCCCGCAAAATGTCTCTGGTATATGGTTGTTCATTATTCTTGTTATTTTCTCCCCTGGTCCATTATACTCCTGCTATGAGTGAAACCATCTGGTATTTTTCTTTTCCTTTCTGGCTTATCTCACTAAACAAGATCTTTTCCATCTCCATCCAAGTTGCTGCAAAAGACATATGTTTCTCTTTTTTGGTTGCTGAGTAATATTCCATTGTATATATGTACCACATCTTTCTAATCCAGTCATCTACTTTTGGGCATTTGGGCTGCTTCCATGATTTCCCAATTGTAAATAAAGCAGCAATAAACATGGGGGTGCAGGTATCATTTTCAATCAGTGTTTTTGTGTCTTTTGGGTAGATACCTAGGAGTGGGATTGCTGGGTCATAGGGAAGCTCCATGTTTAGCAGTTTGAGGAACCGCCAAACAGTTTTCCATAGTGGTTGTACTAGTTTGCATTCCCACCAGCAGTGCAGGAGAGTTCCTTTTTCTCCACATCCTCGCCAACATTTGTTGTTGCTAGTTGTTTAAAGATGTGCCATTCTCACTGGGGTGAGGTAGTATCTCATTGTGGTTTTAATTTGCATCTCCCTTATTACGAGTGATGTTGAACATTTTTTCATATGCTTGTTGGCCATCTGCATTTCCTCTTTGGAGAAGTGTCTTTTTAGCTCTTCTGCCATTTTTTTTTTCTTTTTTTTAAGATTTATTTATTTATTCATACAGAACTGGGGTACAGGCCAGAGATGCGGAGGGTGAGAGGATTCACCAGAGACAGAGCAGGAAGCAGGACAGGCAGATCGGCGAAGTACACTGCTGAGGGGAGCAGCGGGAGGGTCAGGAGAGGTCTGCCTCGCCATGTGGTCGCCTCCGGAGCAGGCGGGAATCGAACTCATGCGGAAGTGACTTTAGTTTCTTAGTGCAGTGCTTTAACCCGCTGTGCCACCAGGGAGGGCCTTCTGCCCATTTTTTGATGGGGTTCTTTATTTTTGTTGCCACTCACCAGTATTTCAATAGATGTGCCTGATCTGCTCCCCATTCTGTCTCGGGTGAATCCTCTCAACCGCACACCTCTGGCCTACACCTCTGTTCTTTTAAGAAAAAATAAAGTAATACATAAATAAGTAAAATAAAACCTCTGGAGAAGAATGAAACTAGAACTTTCTGTCCTTGTCCTGTGAATTAGCTAAATGAACATGTTGGAACAAACTGATTCAAAGGAATGAATTGCTCTCATCTACTCAGAACATAGAAAATAGCCAATGTTGAACTTTCAAATGTTTACCTTTTCAGAATTAGCACTCAAATGGATTTCACTTTCATTTTTGCCCGAAATACAACTTGCATTTTGAGTTCTAATCAAATGCTTTAAAAATATTTTCTATACTTCAGTGCCCGTTGTTTTTAATAATTTCAGCTGATTTTCTGTAGGATAGTAAACCTATCCCTTATACTGAATGAAGATATAAAATCATATAGGGGGGATTTGGAAGCCAATCATAAATTTCTTTATTAAAAATTATACTTTTCCCAGAGACACAAGACAATAACGGGAAACTCATTTTATCAAAGAAAAAATGGCCTGAACTAATGGTACAGACTAATGCTGATCGTATAAAAATAATTTCCTGAAAAAGTTTGGCTCACAAATGCTCTGAACCCTCACTAAATCAGATGTAGAGCAGCACCATTAACTGCTTCGAGAATTTTCAAATTGAGGTTTGCTATTTCATGCAGAATATTAGAATAGTACTTCTCAGCTTGGCTAAAATCAAACTAATGCCATGAGAATTACTATTTTAATTCATTTAATGACTGCTTGATAACTTAAAACATTTTATTTCCCTCATTTTGATTTTTATAAAAATGAACAATTATAGGATGAGATATATAAAACATACTGTGTTTTGTGTAAAATTCCCTGTTGTTTTTACTTGCATTTCTGGTAGATAAGAAGCTATATTGGTGCGGAGATGATATTACATGTGAACTAACTTTCTGCTCTAAGGACAAAATATTTATTCCAGGAGGGGTTTTGCTCCTTCTCGTTCCCAATCCTCACCCCAATCTCGGGAATGTTTGGCAATATCTAGAAAAATCTGATTGTCACAACTGAGTAGTTGGGGGCATTGACTGTTGCATCTGATAGGTAGAGGCAAAGTATGCTGATAGAGGTCCTCGGATGTATAGGGTAGTCCCTACAACAAAGAAATATCCTGTCCAAAGTGTCAGTAGTATGGAGGGTGAGGAACTCTGATTCCTTGCTACCAAATGTTCCCTTTCTTTCATCATTTATGAGTTATACGCTGCTATGCCTGCTGTTCTCCTCAACAGTGTGTTTCAATGGACCTGCCCGTTCTGTTCCCACTCTGTCTGATAAACACTCTCACCCCACCCCTGCAACTCTGGCTTGTACCCCAGTTCTTTTATGCATACATACATAATTTTTTTTAAGATTTATTTATTTATGGATACAGAACTGGGGTACAGGCCAGAGGAGTGGAGGGTGAGAGGTTCACTAAAGACAGAGTGGGGAGCAGAACAGGCAGATAGATGAAGTACACTGCTGAGGGGAGCAGCCGGCGGGTCAGGAGAGGTCTGCCACACCATATGGGTCAGCCTCCTGGCGGGGGATTGAACTTGTGCTGCAGTGGCTTCCGAGATCTTCATAATGCATTGCTTTAACCTGTTGTGCCACCAGGGAGAACCCGACTTTTTTTTTTTTTTTTTTTAATAAGAGTATGACCTTTGAATTGAACAATAAGTTCAAAAATCAGTTCTGCTACATCCTAGCCCTGTGATGGAAGGCAAGTCACTTTGCCTCTTCTTTTGTGTTTCTTTTAATCTTAAAACACAGCAGTGGCATTAAGCTCTAGGGCTATTTTGAGAACAGAACAAGGTAGGCTCCTAGTAAAGGTGCCTCCCACAGCACCTACACAATGTATACACCAAATTTAACTTAGCTATTACTGCTTTTATTAGTCCAAGTAGAACTTTGGTGAAAATATAAGGAGAAAGCAAGATAGTATTTTGTTTAGGTTATTCTGATGAAGCCATTTTGTCACTGGCGACATTTTGATGTAGCCTAAAAGATAAAACATTAGAGTTTCATTTTTAAAATCATTGTATAATCACCTAGATGGAATTGAAGGTATATGCTTGGTCAAACAAGTCAGATAGAGAAAGCCAACACCATGTGATTTTACTCACATGTGGTAGATAAAGAAATAAAACAAGGGTCTCCCTGGTGGTACAAGGGGTTAAAGTGCAGCTCTATGAAGCTATCCACAGTCACTGCAGCAAGAGTTCCAGGGTACTGACCCACATGGCGCAACAGGCCTCCCCATCACACCCACTGCTCCCCTCAGCTGTGTATTTCAGTCAATCTGCCTGTTTTGCTTCCCACTCGGTCTCTGGTGAATCCTCTCACCCACCGCACTTTTGGCCTATACCCCAGCTCTTGAATCTCTTGTTTGCATAAATAAATAAATATTTGAAAAAAATAAAAATATGAGCTAAATGAAATAAATGTCCAGACTATAGCACCAGCTGTGGTCACAGCTGGAAGATGAGCACATCTGATAAAAGGGGGTGAAAGAACTATACTGTCAAATACACTAGGATATAAAATAATGGTACCTTAATAAAAATTTAAAAAATGCATTTGTAGTGGTGAATTTGATTTTATAATAATGCATACTTAAAATACATATAGTGCTATCATGTAGTATTATTTCAAAGAATTTTTAATTATTATATAAGTTCTATCATAGGCACCCTGAGTCCATTCTTAAGTCTTATCCTCTCCCATCTCTTTAACATCAGAACCTACCTCTTGTCTCTTGTTCACAGTCTATTCCCATCTTATCCTTGAACCTCAGTTAACTCTCATCTTCACCCCACCCCCTTTTTGAATCTTTAAAGCCAACATGATTTAAGGAAAAATTCAGGTTTATATGACCAGATAGTATAAATTATAAGGGCAGATTTGCCAGCATTCTTGCTTTTGTTTGATCTGCCTTTGAAAACAAATTTATTTAAGGCCCTCCCTTGTAGCACAGTGGGTTAGAGCCTGCACTATGAAGTCAATCCAAGCTGTGGCGGCTTCAGTGTGAGATCTATACCCACCTGGGAGGCGATCCACATGGCACAGCAGACCTCTCCTGGCATGCCCACTTCTCCCCTCAGCAGTGTATTTTGGTACATCTGCCTGTTCTGCTCCCCACTCTGTCTGTGGCGAATTCTCTCACCGCCAGCACCTCTGGCCTGTGCCCTAGTTTTGTATGCATAAATAAATAAATCTTTAAACAAATATTTATTTTTCATTTGACTGCCTTTACAAGGAACAGGTACTTGTTGCCATAGTTCCCACAACTTCTGATTTTCTGGTTTAGCTCATTGCATTCATTTAACTTTTTTCTCCTGTCTCCCTAAGTCAACTGGTTATATCACCCATGACAATAGATTCTATGGCAGGATAGAGGTCAAGGACATGGCTGTACAAAGAAATCGGGGAGGTTTTGGAAAGAACAGAGACTTTCAATGACAGGTCCAAGAAGATTGGAAAAGGATGGTATCATAGACAAGACAAAAGCTGTGCCTAAGTGTGTCAAGGTGGGATTTATTACATCTTTTCTGAGGACAAGGAATGATACTCTTGTGTGGAGTAAATCTTCCAGAAACATGTATTTAAACCACAAGTTTAACAGCCTTAGCACCTGGTAGAAGAACTAAATTTAAAATTACAGTGACAGTATTTTCCCCATCAAATTAAATCTCTTGCAGAAATATTTTGTATAAAAGTTTTTTACAGCAATTTCCCCACCATATTAAATATTTTTGAAAAATATAAAATTTCATATAATAGCAGAAATAAGCAAAAGTCTGTATTCATAGTACCATTATTTGTTAACACTAAAACACCTACTAACCATAGAAAAGACATGAATGTATATTAATAGAAGCAGGTGATTCCATTTTGTCAGTTCACAAGTGACAAACAAGTGCCAGCATGACAAGAATGCTTATTTCCCAATTGTACCCACACTGGACATTTATTTATTTAGACTCATATACAACATTAATAATTAATGTTTTTTGCATTTCTTCATTGCAATCAATGTAATGACCCTTCTTGTTCTTTTCCTCTTCTACCTTTTCAGGATTTTTATTCATGTCATTCATGTCCATTGTGTCATTACTTTTATAAAGAGTTTATTGATATTTTAAGATACTTTCATGCAAATTTTTTACTGCATTTTCTCTCTATTTTTCCTTTAGAGCATTATGGGCTTGAATCTGACAGAAATTCTTGTCTTTGAGCTAAGGTTATTCCTATTTTTTTAAATAGAATTTTTGAAAAGAGTTTTACAGAGGTGTGTGGGGTGAAGAAATCTCTCCCAAAAAAGTTTCTTTTTTGTGGTAGTTAAGCCCTCTTATCCTCCACGGCCTGTCATTTTCTCTGACAAAACTTAAATAACATTGAAGACCAAAATATATAGAATTCTACATTTTCTTTTTTTTTTTTTTTTTTTTTTTTTTTGCCCCAGGCTGTAGGGACAAGAAACCAATCTAAGTCAGGACACTAGGACTTCTCTTTGATTTCTTTGCAGTAGCAAGTACACTTCCTTTAGAAACAGACCTGCGTTTTTGACTTGGTTTCAGTAGATTTACTTCACTCATAATTACATGTTTGGTTTTCTGGGAGCACAAGAAAGCTTGCTATCAATGAAGGAGAAATCATTCCTTATACCACTTCTGTCTATTTCTGATGTAAAATATTTTTGTAAAAAAAAATTGTTAAAATGATGCATTGGTTCTCTCCTTTTCTTGTTACATCTACCCTTTTATATAGAGAGCAAATAAAAACCAAACTAACATTTTCTGGAATGCTTGAATCTCTTCATATCACCTCAGAGTAAGTCCAGGGTCAACTATTTTATGGCTCCATTGTGGGATCCAGATTGCAGGGATGTTTAGAGAACACATGCTGAGGTAGAAATGATATAGGGAAAAAAAATTGGTAATTGTGGTGGTCAGAAAAACAGGCAAGAGCACAATTTAGAACTATAGTTCTTTTTCTTTTTAAATAGCAGATCTTTGTTGTTGTTTAACCCTTTCTCCCATTCCATATAAAATGATTTTATGAGGTATTCTCCTCAGTGTAAAGTGAGAGGTAGCACAGTTGATACTGACTCCCAACCCCTTTGATCATATTGTAAATCACCTGCAGTTTTGAGGGGCAGTCTACCTCAGGCACTTGCATTTCTCTACCCTAGGGCTTTCTCTAGCTACAAGGTCAAGACTGGATAACAAAAGAGATAGGCTGGAAGTAAGGGGGCCAAATAACAAGATGGTCTGAATGTCCCCAGGGCAGCCTTCAATCACTGGGGTGTGGGTGCTAGTGGATAAATGGGATCATGGAGGTGAGGCATTTGGCAAGGGGAGAACCCTTAGGAATTGAATAGAATAGAAAAGCCTCAGAAGCATTAAGGGAGGCAAAGGCAACACATTCCAAAGCTAATCAAACACCCCAGGACCAGGGGCAACAGGACCTTCAAAGAAAAAAAGACTCCAAGTAAAGGCTGGGACACAGAGATTAGTTCTGGGCACAGAGACCTTAAGACAGTGAGTGAGACCACCAATCACAAAGAGACTGGTAGAGCCCTAGAATAATTAGGAAAAGAAGACTATATTTCCTGAGACTTGACTCTACTTCACTTCCTTGCTCCTCTCTGGCTTGGTTTCATCAACCTGGAAGTCTTACTTTATGTCTGTTCCTTTTGTCCTCAATAAGCTGTTTCTAAACCAATTTGCCTCCTCCCTTGCTTGCCTGAGCCTCTGTGAAGTTCCTGCTGTGGCTTTCTCAAGAGACACCAACCTGTGGCAGTCTAGTGGCTGGGATTCAGCACTGCCACTGCAGTCTGGGAACCATTCCTGGCTGGGAGACTGGGCCTGAAAAAGTGACATTTAGGTATCACAGGGAACATCCCACCATGGGAAGATGATGAGTTTTGTTCTATCACAGTCTCTCAGAGTGTCTCCTGAAAAGATGAACCCCAACTGTTTACAGTCAATCAGTGCAGTCCGTGTATTAGTTTCCTGTCACCTCTATCTCACTTCCTCACTCCCTCACCTGCTATGTAGAATCATCTCCTAAGCAAAGTATTTGCAACCAATTATGTGTCTCAAGAGACTAACATGGGGAAAACCCAATGTTAGTTGCACTTGGTACATTGATTGTCTAGCTGTGTCGGTGCTGGCTGTTTTGGCAGCCACTAGATTTGTGTGGCTATTAAACATTAAATGTAAATGAACTAAAATTTAAAAAGTTTATTTTCTCAGTTCCATTAACTACATTGCAAATGTTCAATAGCTATAAATGGTTAATGACGATGGTTTTGGGTAGCATATATTTAAAATCTTTCCATCATTGCCAAAGTTCGATTGGACAATGCAGTGCTAGAATCAAACCCAGATTGACTGGAATTGGCCTCCTTTACTCATCACCTCCAGCAACTTACTCTCCTAAAAAACACAATTTGTACATCTGTAAAATAGGACTGTAGTAAGGACTAAGTATGATCAGTTCTATAAAGCTTTGACAAGGGGCATAATAATCGTTTAGTAAATATAAGGGATGTGTGTGTGTAAGAGAGAGAGAAATGACTACTAAGGCATCTAAGAACATTGAGGAACAGCATATAAAAACTGGACAAATAATTTCCCTACATGGTCTCAACTTCCTTTCTAGTTGGGGAATACTAATTTGTAGACATGAGTTTTTGAATTTTCTTATTAAGTTGGTTTTTCCACCACTTCATCTGTTCAGTTCCAGGTATTGTTATAGGGCAGTGATAGACACCCCTAAGCCCCCAAATCTGCCTGCTTTAAATAGGTTTGCCATCCACCACATCAAGACAAAGCATATATGTCCATTGATGAAAAGGAACTTTAATACAACTAGTGTGCAATACAGAAAAGACAAAGAATATAGTTTCTAAATTAAACACTCAAAGTTACCTGGTCCCTCATGGGTAAAAGTCCACCCAAAAAGGATTGTCCCAAAGCAAGGCCTGAAAGCCTGCCACAAGTCTAAAGAATCTTCTGAAGGGGACTCATGAAAAAGGGTCAGAAATGTCCACACAAGTCTGGGAGGAAACGAAAAAAATCAAAATCAAGATGAACACTGCCATAGTCAACTTCCCCAGGGGTCTCTCACCCACATCTCTTTCAACCAGTCCAGGGCCAAGAAACAAGCCAGTTTCTTCACATGTCTCTCTGCTCCATGTGCCTCCCTCAGGTCTCCTTCTGGCTCCCCATTCTGCTTCCTTCCTCTCCAGATTCATTTTTTCTCCTCAGCTCCACCCTCCTTTTGGTTGGGGCAGGAAACCTAGAACCTCCCCTCTTCCTGGGGACCACCCTGTTACACTACTGTACTGTAAGCTGAACAATAGCATCAGGGACAAGCCCTGTCTTTTCAGATTTGAAAATCCTAAAGAAAGAAGCAGAAAAGAAATTAGTATAGTAATTACTCTTCAATATGCACTGAGATAACCCTCAGCCTTGACTTCAGGAAGCTTTCAGAAGGGAGTGATTAAAACTCAGGAGTATGAGGGCCTGAGCTTGGTGTAGACAGGAAAGTGTGTTTGAGGCACAAGGGACAATATGGAGATTCTTTTGGAGCCTCTTTTCATTTTCCTGGTTCTAATTGCAGAAAATTAGATTTTGGAGGACCTGGGAAAAGACAATGAGGGAAGTATAAGTAGAAATATAGAGAATAAAATGACAGAGGAAAAGGAGTATTGGATCATTTCTGTCCTTTCCCTCTAGACTTCATATCGTTCCACATTTGAGGTCAATTCTTCTGCCACTATAGGCCATGGATGACCTACAGTTGATGCAGTTACAAATGACTGGTCTCTCAAATAAGCATTAACAAGGTTGTCTTCCCGCATCTATTGCAATGCCCCCTTGTTTTTCTTCTTTCATTCCAAGGAAAAGGGAGTTAAAGCAGTTAAAAAAAGCAAGCTGGGCTGGGGCGGGGGAGGGAAAAAAAAAAAAAAAAGCAAGCTGGTGTCCACCCTTCTCCATAATAACCCCTTCCTCCTCTTCTTTGCAGACCCTTGCCCATCTCCCCTTATATTCCTTTGTATAAGTAACCTTACACCCTGCCAAAAAGCAGGATGATGGTCTTTCAGACTGAGTCTGCCACCCTCCTGATTTTCAACAAATTAAACCAATTTCTTTTTCCTCAACTCTGTTTCCTTTTATTGGCTGAGGGAAACTGAGGCTAGCACTCAGCATGACAGTAATGATGGTGGGGTGGAAGATTACTCATCAAAATGCAGATCCATAAACCCCAAGAAACACCTAATACAAACCTATGGGGAATATGACCCCAAAGATTAAAAACAAAAAACAAAACAGGGCCCTCCCTGGTAGCACAACACTAAGAAGCTGCTCACAGCCACTGCAGCACAAGTTCTATCCCTGACGAGGAAGGTGACACACATGGTGCAGCAGATCTCTCCTGTACCACCTGCTGCTCCCCTCAGCAATTTATTTCAGTACATCTGCCTGTTCTGCCTCTTTTGAATCCTCTCCCTCCCTGCCCTGCATCTCTGGACTGTACCCCAGTTCTTATATATATAAATAAGTAAATCTTAAAAAAAAAAAAAACACAAAAAAACAAAAAACAACTCCAAAGGGATTGTATTGTATAAGAATCACTACTGGGATTGCTTACTTGTTAATGAAGAAGGATTAAAAAAAATGCATTTATTTATACAAGTAAGAACTGAGGTATAGGCCAGAGGTGCAGGGAGCTGCTTGTGAGACAGGTAAGGTGTGCTGTGCCATGTGGATCAGCCCCCTGGCAGGGAATTGAACTGGTGATTCAGTGACAGCTAATAGCCTCCCAGTGCTGTGCTCTAACCCCTTGTGCCACCAGGGAGGGCCCTGAAGTAGTGATTTTAAAATGGAATGTTCCATGTTCCTTTCATTTTTTAATATTTTGAAAAAACATTGTCTTAAAAATATTAAAGTGGCCCTCCCTGGTGGCACAGCGGGTTAAAGCACAGCACTGAGAAGCTAGAGCCACTTTCGCATGAGTTCGATTCCCGCTTGCCCCGGAGGTGACCACATGGTGAGGCAGACCTCTCCTGACCTGCCCGCTGCTCCCCTCAGCAGTGTATTTCTTAGATCTCCCTGTTCTGTTCCCCACTCTGTCTCTGGTGAAGCCTCTCACCTCCCTTGAGCCTCTGGTCTGTACCCCAGTTCTGTATGAACAAATAAATAAATCTTTAGGAAAAAATATTAAAGTGCTAAATTCCATGGACTCCAATTGCAACATGAATATAGGTTTTGTTACTGAGGAAACTTCTTTCCACTATCTGGAGCCTTTTTCTCTTTTGGTCTTTTCCACTTCACTTGTCCTTTGAGAAAAAGTTCTTCATTCCATGTTTGCCATCTTCTATACCCATCTCTAAACTCCCTGTCAAAAGAATGTAATCACCCTTTTGTCTATCCTGATATCTTGTTCTCCACTCTTAGTCATCAGAAGACTTGTCCCTGGCAGCTCCAACTCTCTATTTCCAATCCTCTTTTTCATCCTGAACTTGACTTGTTATCATGGCCCTGATTTGTGTCCTCCAAATTCTCTCGAGGACAGAGTGAAATTAGAGTTTTGTCAGAGATTTTTAGTTTTAGATATCTTTTCTGCTGGGTACCCTATAATTCAAATGAGCCTCTGAGAAACATCATCAAAATTAATCATTTTACTGTATTATGAAAAAGGGAAAAATAACTTTAGTATAATGGAAGTTCTTTCTGTACCATTGGCAAATAACACAATTGAAGCATTGGTTAAAATGGCTATCACAAATAGTAACAGGGATATCACCTAAGTACATAGTGAAAAGCCAAAGTTTCTTTTCCTGTAAGTGCAAGAAATCTGTTATCCATTAAAAAAGAAAAAACTAAACAAAATCTACAAATGCCCTTCATTCCGTCATCATAATAGTGATTTTTATTCCTGACACACAGCAGCACGAACTCAAATATGCTATTCATGAAAATTAGGGTTGTTTCTTTAAAAATTTTGTTCAGCTCTGCTGGTTATAATGAGTTTGTATTTGTCAAATGGTTTTTGTGCTTAAATGGAAAGGTAATGATAAACAGCCACTGGAACTGTAACTTGTACTCTCCCTGTGCTGGCTTTCATGACATGGCTCTTTGGCAAATCAGGGTCCCTGGAGTAACCAGTGTGGGTATGAAGATGAGCACATTATTTTACTGTTAACATGCACTGATAAGATAAAAGAGAAGGTGTGTGGGTCTGCTGATGTTTTTATTCTTTCTTCCCTGGAATGATTAGCTGAACAAGAAATAGTATAGGCAGGGTGTTCTAAGACCAAAGTTTTATTATGGAGTTTTAGAAGCGTATACTTCTATGTATGCAAAATTAATGAGAAGTGCTATGTTTGTTAATGCTCAGTCCAAATAATATTCTGTCATACCTGTGCTCGATGCATTTGTTTTCCTAATGGGGAAATGAAGGCACACAGTTATAAATACTAAAGAAATAAACTCCAAAAATAATCACTTAGTCAAATAATGAAAGCATGGGGTATAACAGCTGCTGGGATATCAAAAACAGATAAACTGTCTCTGACAAAAATAAGTACTTTTATAATCTCCTTTTCACAGATGAAGAAATTGAAGTTGTGAAGTAACTTGCCCAAACTAATTTAAATCAGAGTCAAGACTCACACTCAGTTGCTCTGAGGTCTACCTTGGTACTTCATTCTGATGGACAGTACAGAATGCTTTCAGTGGTGATTGTGATTGCCTATGACCACAGCTAGTATTCAAGCAGTCTATAACAGCGATTTTGATGAAGAATTCAATGCTTCTATATGTCACAGTTGACCTACACCCCTGGGAGAAGCTGGCATTTTGTCCACTATGTTCATATCTGAAAGCAGCATTTACTCATCACTGCTGTAGAGACTTACAGCTTTTCCTTTTACATTTACGAACTCAGAATGACAGCAGAGTAATTTGTTCCTTGACTTGCCAGGAATATTCTTGTGAGTTTGATTGGTTGGTTTACTTTTCAAACTAAAGAATTCCTTAAGAAGATTATCTGTAATGCAGATCCTAGACCCCATCCTAATTGATTCTGATTCACTAGGTGTGAGAGTAGAATCTACTCTTTTAGAAGCTCTAAAAACATTCTGGGTCTACTCTCTTCTAACCTCTTCTTGGAGGTAACCCCTTTTGAACCTTTTAGCACTTTCTTCTGACATGTATACATTTCCATAGTACATCAGTGCTATTAAGATAAGTTACAAAGCATCAAAAATTGTCTCATATCTCTGATTGACTCTGGTGTTCACATTAGATACCTAATAAAACATTTTAGAGAAGAAAATAACATTTATGAAGCCCTACTAGACACAAAGTCTACCTACAAGATCTCATATAATACTCAACTACCACCACACAAAGCAGTTACTTCTCCAAAGCTGGTAAGGGTTAAGGTGGGCTTTGAATGCAATTAGACTAGAAACACAGTGCTTGTCTCAATAAAGCACATTGCTGAACACTGTGGTTGAAACCAATTTCCCTGATCTCAAGGAGCTTCTCATTTGGAAAATAAAAATTGTGAGAAATAGAGACAAGCCCAAGGAAGGGCTCAGTAAGTGATTTATATTACATGTGTGTATTGACTATTTGCTCCAGTCCTGGCCCAGTTGGTGATAGGGCCTAAGTGAAATACCATATGACTATCCCTCTGATCTTCACCCCCCACCCCTCCCACCACCCCCAACCCCTGCTCTTGGCTGCAGAGAAAGCAGAATGAGAGTATGCAACTATAGGTGAAGATACTGAGGAATTGCTATGCAAGACCTGGGCCCAAAGCAGACAGTTTTCCAATTTCAACAGGAAAACTCATATGAAAGCCCCCAGTTAAGTGCACCAAAAACTGCCAAACACACTTGAACAGCAATCAGAAAGTCTCTTCCCTCTTCACTTTCAAATATCTTTCTCCCTAATAGAAAACTCCCATCCTAATAGAACACCATCAATCTAAGACTGTCTAAGGAGCCTCTCCTTTCTAGCTACAAAATGCACTCTCCTTTCAGGTCCCTTCTAGTCTCTGCTGGAAGAAGAGCACAGTAGTCAACTCGTTTACATAATAATGAAGAATAAACACCTTTGAATAATTCTGCAGGTGGTCCTCTGATGAGAACAAATTCAAAGTCCTCAAGTTTCAGCATTCAGTCTACAAACGTTAATAAATATTTGCCTTGCTAGATGGAACCCAGTGATAGTAATGAACAAGGTGATAGAAACTCAGATCATTTCTGTGCAGAGGAGGTGTGCAGGAGTGTTGAGATTCCAGCTTTAGGGTTTATGTGACCCTGGGCAAGTTACATAATCTCTCTGTGGACCAGTTCACTGTTTGGCAAAATGAGACTAACAGGACCCCCATCTGAGGATTAAATGACCCATATCCTGAGGCACAGAGTGTAAGGGATAGGAAAGAGCACAGGGTAAAAAGGGAGCACTGAATAAAAAAGGGCTTACTGACAAGTGACTACGAAAATAAAGAAATGTGGGAAAATGTAAAGCTCTTCTCAGAGTAGAACGCAAACTAATAAATGTAGAAAAGGATGGCATTAGACAATCACTATTTTATAATCTTCAAAGTAATGAATTCAAGCAGTATGAATCAGTGGTTGCTAAATCTGTGAACAGGATGACTGTAAATCTATGTATTTATATCTATTAAGAATGAAGTGGGACAAAATATAAGGAAGTGGTGAGCCTGAGTGAAGGTAATATTCTTTTTTTTTTTTTAAAGATTTATTTATTTATGCATACAAAACTGGGGTACAGCCAGAGGCTCAAGGGCAGCGAGAGGCTTCACCAGAAACAGAGTGGGGAGCAGAACAGGCAGATCTAGGAAGTACACTTCTGAGGGGAGCAGTGGGAGGATCAAGAGAGGTCTGCCCTGCCATGGGGTCACCTCCGGGGCAGGCGGGAACTGAACTCATGCGGAAGTGACTTTAGCTTCTTAGTGCTGTGCTTTAACCGGCTGCGCCACCAGGGAGGGCAGAAGGTAATATTCTTAAGACAGCCTGGGTTAAGGTAATATTCTTGAATTTTTGCATTTTTTATGATTCTAAATTGAAAAACACCAATAAAAGAAGGGTGATGAGAAAGGAAAATATAACAGTCTAGCTTAATTATATTGTAACTTTTCATATAGTTACTGAATAAACAAGCTAAAAAATTCTAAAATATTGCTAAATGGGGTGGGAAGAAGAGAAAGCATGGATTTAATCTCACTCCCATTGGTTATTAAAATTGAGAACTCAGAGAATTTGCTTTAGCGCTTTGTGCCTCAGTTTTCCCTTTTGCAAAATGGTAATTTTACACTTCTATGGAAAAATTGCTCTGAAGACTGAATGAGTTCATATTTATTAAGTGTGTGTAACATAATAAGCCTATTTGCTGTGTCCACTTCTATTACATGTACAGTGCTCAGAATCAGGTAAACTCCAAATAAAGATCTGTTCTTATGATGGTAATTCTAATGTACAAATCTTTCACTAGATTTGCTTTCATCCACAGTTAATGAAAAAAAAAAAAAATCTTAAAGGTATCCAAGACCTTCACCACCTCAAGGGATCCAGTTGCCTCTCCCTTATTCTTCAATCGCTTCCCTGGGCTAGTCTGTTACATGGAGACAGCTTTCTGGTTCGATCTTTGAAACGTTCACTGCAATGACTAATACTCGCTGTCTGTTTGACCCGCACACTTTAAACCCTACGATATAAGGGTCCAGGACCTACTTTTATACACAGCTATTTGATCTACGACTTCACAGCGAGTATATCCTCAGGCCCTCTGAATGCTCAAAGTGAACTTGGGGGACAGAGTAGGAGAGGAAGGATTCTGTCTCCCCAGAATTATTGTGTAGCCCAGCCAGGGGCTCACCCGCTGTGCAGCCACGTGCTTCGCGACTGGGCGGTCCAGGGCAGAGGGGGCTGGGCCGCCGGGGGTGGGGTGGGGGGCGGGCGGTGAACCCGCCCCTCTACAACCGCCTCCCCAGACCGCGCTCGTTGCAGCTCCCCCGCGCTGTGTTTCCTGTTTAAGATGGCGTCCCCCCTGGCAGCGCAGGCCGGGAAGCTTCTGCGAGACCTGGCGCTCCGGCCCCCGCTCCTGGTGGCCAGGTCCCAGGTGAGCGGGCCGTGTGGCAGCAGCCGCGGGAATGTTCTGGCTGGGGCTCCCGCTTGCCCAGCCACTCCTGGACGCCTCCTCCAGCTGTCTTCCTTCTGACCACTGCCGCGTGGTGGTCGGGCGCCCCACCTATGGAGGCGATGTACGATGCAATGCACAGGGCGCACCAGGGATCCCCGCAGCCCTGACTGTTAGTGTATGGGATAGTGAGCCGAGGGGGCGCTGCAGCTCGAACTGCCCCCAGACTGAACTCCTCGACTCGCGGTCGTGGGCTCCCCAGTTCATGCGGAAGGCGCTGTTAATCAGTGTACTAGGTGTTGCTTACAAGTTTAGGGAAAGTTCCTCAGACCTGCCTGTGCAGGCTTGAGGTTTTATTATATTGTTTGCCTGTTAATTTGCAGTTTCTCTGTGTCAGAGCGCATTTGTGGGCCACGTGATGAACGCGCTTACAAAGCTATCCCAGCCTTGCTGGTATTAATAAGTCATCTCTGGGAGTGGATTTTCTTCAGACTATCTGCTTTTTGGGGCTCACGATTTGGTGAAATGTAGGCAGAAAGGAGAAAAGTTGGGAAATGCTCTCCCTTCTTTCAGTGAAAAGATACTTCCCATCATTAAAATGCATCTGACCCATGACCTGTTGATTGTGTCTTTATAGAGAATAAAAACCCACGACAGCAAGTTGGGGGGTGTTGATACTTTCAGCGAACTTGGTCTCCAGTAGATTTTATCTTCTGCTGATGGCAAGAGTCTTAGTGGTGAGGTCTTTGGGGAGTTAAGAGTTGATGATGACTCTGAGAGTAACTCCAGTGACTCAGCTTCTCATTCTCCATAGACATCCTCTGCCTTTAAAAGAAAGGATAGTGTGAGGCGATGTCACAGCAGAGCAAGCAGAGCAAGGGTTTTGTCCTTTTTCCCATTTTTATTTGAGATGCAAATTATTACTCATGCAGGTTTTTTTTTTAAATAATATAATGGTTTATTTTTACATCATTTTGTGTCTTTTTCCACCTCAGTTGTAATCCCCTTGGGCGTCCCATAACCAAATTACTGGTGTGCCATCACCACAGTCCAGTGCACTTCTCTTCCCTCACCACTTCTGATCCCATTCCCCACTCCACCCCCGTAAAATGTCTCTGGTATATAGCTGTTCATTATTATTATTATTTTCTTCCCTGGTCCTTTATACTGCTAACTCATTAAGTTTTAACCAGGGTAAAGAGCATAAAAGTGGAAAAGATACCTACCTACTAATGAGTATTTGAGTAACTCTGAACATTGATGAGTTTTTTCCCTCCTTTCAGTTCCTGACTTCTCATTTCCTTGTCCTTGTTAGTGTAAATTTACAGGGTGTTAATACTTATTACTGTAATACTTATTACTGTAATAGGTACTTGATAGAGTGGCAGGATAGTAAAAGAACTGAAGGATTTATCTAATTAAACCCCCTAATAATTATTGTAGTGTAGTAAGGAGAACACCTCCAGGTGATCAAATTTTATTCATTATTTAACTTTACTAAAAACAATTCTGTTACTATGAGTATAGACTTGAATTGATGAAAAAGGTGGGCCCCAGGGCTGTGAATATGTAAGCAAAGTAATAGTACAGAGAAACCTAAGTGTTAAGCTGAAATACAAACCTTTTTGGCTAACTAAGAAATAGAAGCCTGAACTCAGCACTTTGAAGACTCTAATTAGGGATAGACACCCTTGGTTTGGCAAGAAGGACTGAATAAAAGGACTGTTACCTCCCTCTATCTCGTAAACATTGATTTATATAGGTGTGGATGATGTGTTATCCTATAAAATGTTCCAGTAAAGGTTTAATTATTGCTAGATGACTCCGTAGCCCTAAATCCTGGCAGAGCAGTACTGTGTTGCTGTGTCTAACTTGTCAGCTAGGGGAAAAGGGTTCTGCGGAGCTAGGGGAAAAGGGTTCTGCGGAGCTAGGAAGGTGCAGACATCGTGGGTACACAGATAAGCCCATCCTGTGGGTTATATCATCTGGACATCTTGATCGAGGGTGCTGAGTCTAAAAAGAGAACGGCAGGTTTCAGCACATGTTGTCTTTAGGATATTTTTCATTATAGCTGGCTGAAATTCATGACATTCTGTTGTAAGAGAAGTGTAGACCTTTTCAGAAACACTGCCTTTGTCAGGCCAGCAGCTTTATAAGTGTTCTGTGTTTTTTGATGAAGCTGGAACTTCTGTGCAAGAACTTGGAGAGGAAAGTGTACTGTTGAAGGACTGCTAAACCCATGCCTTTGCTGTTGTATACTTCAGAAGACATGGCTCCTGCTTCATTTTCTGCTCTTTCCAGAAGTGGGTGGAGAGAGATGGATTGGTAGCTTCTGGACGTGAAGGACTAAGGGTTACTTGCAAGTTCTTATCTGCCAAGTGAGCCTGTGTGGGAAGTTATGAATCACCTAAATCTGCTTTCTGGTCTAGAAGAATAAATGTTTGACTTTTTTTTCCTTTTCCTTTTTCAGGGAACTACAGCTGCATTTTCTGCTATTAGATAAGGAAATACATCTCATATAATTTAGACACTAAATCATTAACCTTCTAAGTGAGGGAAACCTTTAAGTGATACCTCATGTTCCAGATTGGTTTTCTTTATACCAAATGAAAAATGATTGAGTGAGTGAATGAATGAATGTTGTAAATAGAACATTTCTTTGGCGGGTGAATGATGAGTATAGAGACCCACAATAGTGAGAAACTTTGCAGCTCTTGCACCCTAGCCTAATTCTGGAGGCACAAAGCCCAGAAAGTCACTGAAATATCTTGTAATTGGGGGAAGGAAAAGAAATTGTATACATAACCTCAGCTTATTTGTCCTTCAGCTCTTTTTACTACTCAATTTGGGATTGTCACTTGAGGCATGGCTTTCCTTGACTTGACGGAAATGTTTTGCCTGAAGAACTTGAGATATTTGTACATGTTTGAGCAAATGATAAGTCAATATACTAATAAAATTTTGAGAAATAATTTTGGGGTTAGTCTGGTGAAGAAGACGGAGTAAGAAGGGCATTTCAGCTAGAGGGGACTACATGCAAAAGCAGAGGGAGAGAGGACATACAGATTAGTCCCAATAGTTTGGTGTGGGTTGCCAGGTGGAAAATAGAAATTGATGGGTGATGGTGATCTTTTAGTCAAATGAGGAAGGAAGAACAGTGCTGTAAGAGTCCCAGAACTGAAAATCAATTACATAATGTTCATTTAATAAATATCTTCTGAGTACTTACTCCATGATACCCAGTGTTATTTTTTATGACAGAGACTGTATTTCATCACTATAAACTCAGTGCTTAAGGAATATTGGGCATATAGATGCACTTAATAAACAAGAGTTGTCTGAAAGAACACAAAAATGTTGCAGACTCCTTACCCTCTGAGGTCTTTTGATTTGATGGCACAATGGGTGTGTAAACCACTATAACACTATCAGTGTTGCTATAGAGCTATGTTCTTAGTCTTTGAAGACACTAGACTTGTTCCTAAATCTGGGTGTTTGCTGTTCCTCTGTCTGAAATACTGTTCCCTTTTGCCATGTTCTTTCCCTTCATTGTGCACTCTGCTTTAATGTTTATTTTCCAAGCTGGTCTTTCCCTTATTATCTAGCCCCAGCTCTCTCCCAGGGAATTGTACTCCACCCCTTCCCTACTTTACTGGGCTTTCTTATGTGTGACTCTATCCAGTGTTTTATTATGTGCCTTTTATTTATTATCTCTTCCTCTGTCTCCCACAAATGTAGGTTTTCTGTGAGGGCTTGGTTTTTCCCTGACTGGCGGGTGTAGGTATTCTGAAGATTTGTGGGCTAAATGAAAGAGTATGGAAGAAGCAACAGGTTAGTAACAGCAGGAGTTGAGGGGAATGCAGGTGTTTTAGGCAAGAGGGAAAGGAAGGAAGGTCCTGGAGAAAGTTTAGTTGTGCAAGGCTTTCGTAATATTGGCAACAGTTCACTGAGCCTTTTTGGTTGTGACAGACCATTTCCAGAGTGATCGCCGCACAGTTTCTTTAACCCTTACACCATTTCCGCAAGAGAGACCATACTGTCTTTGTGTTTCTATAAGGAAACAGAGACACAGAGGAGGCACACAGTAACTTGCTTTTTGTCAGAGAGTCTCTTGCCTCATGCTGATAAGTCACACTTCAGATATTTAAGTACTTGTCAAAGAATCCTGTCTGACTGAACCATCCAGTTAGACTGATAGCACCTTTTACCCTGTCAGCCTTTGAACGGCAGGCAACTTTGCCCATTTAAACTTTTGGGACAAAGTATACATCACCTTTGTACACTTGCTCTCTGCAGAGTCTTATTCTCCTTCCCTGCCTCTGGGACATGGGAAATAGTAGTAGAGGAGAAAAGGGTATGAGTTCTGGGTTTAAATGGAACTAAGTGCAAATTCTGGGTCTGCCAGTTTTTGCACTGCGGATTATAGACTTGACTATCTCTGTTCTCTGGAAGGGGATGTTTCTCACTGATGGTTACGAAGATTAAATAAATATGTAAGAAAATTAGCATTATGACTAAAGGTGGGCTCAAGATGGTTCTTTCTTTTGCTATGAATTTGAATCTAAACTCATTTGTATTTCATTTTTTTTAAGATTTATTTATGCACACAGAACTGGGATACCGGCCAGAGATGCAGGGGCAGTGAGAGGATTTACCAGAGACAGAGTGGGGAGCAGAACAGGCTGACTGACGAAGTACACTGCTGAGGAGAGCAGTGGGTAGGTCAGGAGAGGTCTGCTGTGCCATGTGAATCACCTCTGGGGCGGGGATCGAACTCATGCTAAAGTAAAGTGGCTTTAGATTCTTAGTGCTGTGCTTTAACCTGCTGCGTCACCAGGGAGGGTCCTCACTTGTATGTCTTTAGGCTTTATTAAGATGGAATAATTTTCCTTTCCCAGATTCAGTAAATGTTGTTTGCTGCCATCTCAGGCTTAGGCATTTGCTTAGTCTTCCCCTGTGTTTTATTTAGTTCTAGGTAGTATTGCTTCAAGCATCAAAACTGCTGTACACAATTTTGCTGTATAACAAATATTGGCTATAAGAAAATATTGCTTAGAAGAGTATAAACTAGTTGACAGTTTGGTTTCATTCTCTATTGGCAATTCAATCAATCAACTGCCTTTGGCAAACATTATTTAATGTATTTTGGCAAGTTATCAATTTGGTTTTATTTCTCCATCGGCAAAATAAAAAAACCTACTTTTACAAACTGATATTATTGTAATTATTATAATTATTTTAATATATTTTTACATCATTCTTCATTTTGTACAATGTCTGATTTTTCATCTCAGTTGTAATCCCTGTGGGCCTTGCACCACCAGTTTACCCATTGCCATCACCATAGCCCCTTGTGCTCTTCTCATTCCATTCTACCGTGTTTTGATCCTTTCTTCCCCCCATAAAATGTATCTGGTTCGTAGTTGTTGATTTTAGTTTATACTTTACCAGTTAATTTTTTCCCCTTTATTTTTATAATATAGAAGTTTGCAGTCTGGCTTACTACTCTGATTTCATACTTCTAGATTGCTTCACTCAACATAATTCTCTTGAACTCCTTTCATTATGCTGTAAATGGAAGCATTTTATTTTCCCTAGCACTCACTAGTATTCCATTATATGGATCTACAGTATCTTTTTAATCTAGTCCTCAGACAGTGAGAACTTCAGTTATTTCCATGTCTTTGCTGTTGTAAAGATGTACTAAAGATTGTATAGCATGTCGTTTTTTGGGTTGATCATCATTGGAATTTAGTGGAATTATTGGGTCATACCTTGTTTGCATTTTTAGCTGTTTTCTAAAGATTTATTTAAGCATACAAGATCTGGGGTACAGGCCAGTGGTGTTGGGGGTAAGAGGATTCACCAGAGACAGAGCATGGATGGGAACAGGCAATGTACTGAAATGCACTACTTAGGGGAACAGTGGACGAGACAAGAGAGGTCTGCTGGACCATGTGGGTCACCTCCCTGGCTGTGGATCTTTTTCATACTGCAGTGATAGCTTTATAGTGTTGAGATTTAACCCTTTGCACTACCAGTAGGGCCTTCCACTTTTAGTTTTTTTTTTTTTTTTTTAAAGATTTATTTATTTGT